>NW_009228505.1:0-44693 GCF_000690835.1 Fulmarus glacialis
CGCTCCCTGCTTCGACCCCCCCTGCAGAACGCGCTGCTTGCTTGTTTTGGGTTCGTTTTTTTTTTGAGATCGTACGTAGTGTCATCTAGCTGCTATGCACTTCGTTTTCCGAACAACGAAACTCAAGGAACAGCTTCGAATTTAGGAGGTGCCGTTACACCTAAAGTAAGGAATGCTAGGTCTCTCCATTCTGCTCAACTTACAGCAAAGAATGAACTATCTAACAGCCTACAAGCTCCTAGAAAATATTTCAGATGTTTTTCCATCTTGTTTTCATGCTTGCTTTTCTTTGTGCTATTCTGCATTTGGCCACGCTTTTCTTAGCATCCATGCAAGACCCCTTTAGAAAAGGAATCATGGAATAGTTTGGGTTGGAAGGACCTTTAAAGGTCATCCAGTCCAACCCCCCTGCTGTGGGCAGGGACATCTTCAACTAGATCAGGTTGCTCATGGCCCCATCCAACCTGGCCTTGAATGTTTCCAGCGATGGGGCATCTACCACCTCTCTGGGCAACCTGTTTGTGTCTCGCCACCCTCACTGTAAAAACTGTCTTCCTTGTATCTAGTCTAAATCTACCCTCTTTTAGTTTAAAACCATTCCCTCTTGTCCTGTCGCAACAGGCCCTGCTAAAAAGTTTGCTGCCATCTTTCTTATAAGCCCCCTTTAAGTACTGATAGGCCACAATAAGGTCTCCCCGAAGCCTCCCTGCGTGGAGATGGACGAAAAGCCAGATGGGAAAAAGCCTGTAGAAGTCGCTCAGGCTGATGAGGCATACACGGATTTCCTTATTCCTGTCAGTATTTCTGCAGCAGGTCTCAAAGTCCCACTGATTTCCCTAAGAAATGGCTGCTCCAGGTCTTGAGGTCCTACTGATTTCTCTAGAAATGGCTGCTCCTCAGTCTTGCTTGGTGCTTTGCTCACTTCTTTGCCCTTCGGTCTGCGGCAGCATAGTAGAGGCTCCCTGTTCTCTCTACTCTCAGCAAGTACAAAGCAGCCCCTGTCTCCGTGGTTCAGCGCTGCATCTAAGCATGCAAGTAATTTCATCCCCATTCAGCAAAACACTTAGCCACATGCTTACCTTTAATTATGTACTTAAACCAAAGACTTGTGAACTTGCGTAATGCTCTTATTCTGGTCTCATGCTGGACAGCACAGAACTTAACGAGATGCTTAAAGTTAAATAAGTACTCAGTGATTTCCTGGATCAGGACCTAAATAGGAGATTGCTCCACCTGATATTTAAAATTAGATTATGTTTAATTTTGAAGTCGGGGCACTTCCTTGAAGTCACATCAATTTGCCATAAATAGTTCTTGGAGGCAATGCCCTTGGGGTCTAATCCAGGCCCCTTTGATCAGACTCCTATTGACGTCAGTGGATTTACATCAGGTCCTGGGTCCCTGCAGAAGAAAGGGAAGGAAGGAAGGAGGCAGCTGAGATCACAAGCTGTTGCCTGACCTCCTGAGTGACACTGGTGAGAGCTGGCAATGAAGGCTCATCAGCCTCTTCTCCACAGACAGGAGAAGATTGCAGGAGACCGGTGGGGTGGGAGGAGTAGCAGCATTATGCCCTACAGAAGCCGGGGTGCCTGAAAATCACATATCCCACTCATCCCCTCTCTTCCCCCCCATGCCCCAAATAAAGTTATGGAGCACAGAAGGTGAATTAAAAGACATCCATTTTGTGCAGGCAAAATGTGCTGCTCTGCTGTCTCATTGCATTTACTGTTGGGATTAGGCAGGACTGACTTACTGCCCACAAGCTTTAAACCAAGATGGTGACCTCTGTGTCAGAAGTCCAGAGAGCTGAGCGCTGCCTGTATAATGTGAGTCCATAGCTGTGGTCCTCCAGCACAAACACAGTTTTTGAAGAGCTTTTAGCTCTATTTTCTTTAAAGAGGTGAAATGGATAACTCAACAAATAACCAAATTAGAACATAGTCATAAATTTGTACAGATTTACATGCCTCTAGATGGTAATATATCCACTCACTTCAGGGGGAAAAAAAAGGAAAAAAAATATGAATTTGTTTTGGTTTTAAGTGTCTGAATGGGATACTGGAACCATCTTAAAACACACTAAGTATGGCTCAGTGAGTAATTCACACATAATCGTGTGCTCAAATGTTAGGTTTTTTCTTCATGCAAAACATCTATCATCAGAAAGGGGAAACAGTCTCATTTAAATTGCATTCCAGGTTACTAAGGAATTCTTTAGTTTGTTGCAGTAAGCCTGTGTAGTGTCTTGCTTAGCTACAGAAGCCAGAGGCAGATTGTATAATTCCCATTTCCTGATTATATGACAGACATAAGTGAAGGGGCAAAACTTGGATAGCTCAGTTTACAATTGGATACAGAGTTTAAAGAGCTGTTCCCAAAATTAGAGCTGTGAAGGGAGAGTGTCTCTTAAGACCAGCCTGTTACCCCCTCCTGTCCTGATATTCTCCTGAAGAATTCCTTCATTTACATCCCTAGTTTGTCATATAACGAGGTTGAAATGTAGCTATATTTTATTAACATGAATATGTTTGCGATGTGTTTTAAGTTGCAGTTGGTGCCTGATGCAGTCTGGTTCTTATCTTCCTCTCGCAGCTCTGAGACACTGGGAAGAGCAGAAGCTCTTCTCTGGGACCAGTCCCTGGAAAGTCTCGGCAATAAATCTCCTGGGGTCGCTCTTCTGACAGATCCAGTGTACTCTCTGCCATTTGTGGCAGTGTCAGCCACGCAATGCCCTTTTCCCTGCAATTTTCCCTTCAGTCCATTCTTTAGCTTTTCCTCCCTTTTTTGACGGACACTTCTTTCCTCTATCTACAGGGTTTTTCCTTTCTTGCTTCTGACCCTTCCTCCTCTCTTTCCTTGGGTCTTTCTGACCACCTTCAGCATCACCTCCCTCACCTCTTTGGCCAAATATATTCCCTTCTTCCACAGCCTTCAAAAGCCATTTGCAACCCCCTCTCGCCCCAGGCCCCCACGCATTGCATGTCAGGCACCAGAAGATCAAATCTGAGCATCACCCATCTCCTCAGCCTGGTAGAGGTGACAGTCCCAAAACAGATTTTCCCCTTCCTTTTCCTTAGCTGCCACCAGCAAGAAGGAAGCAACTTCTCTGCAACTTCTTCTCTTGGCTGCCTGAAAGGCTGCCTTTCCCTCTTTGCTTCTGCCAAAGTAAGCAGCAGCTCCACTGCTGGTGGTTATCCTACCAGTGGCTTGCAGTGGAGAGCTGAGCCCGCTCGGCTTTTGGCATCGCAACCTCTCTTTCTTCTGCTGCTTTGTCCCCTGATCTGTTTGCTGGAGACTAAAAATTCAGAAATCAGAGGCCTCTTGTGGTGCAAATGAAATAACTTCATCCCTTAAAAGCTTATGTCTGTTTTGCGTCGATTTTCTGAGTTCGTAAGTCTTCCCCCCCTGCCCCAAGTGTTTTAATTAGCAGAGCATCAGCTGTCAGATACTTGTAAAAAAACATATGGTAGGGCAGGGTTTGCATGCATGACCTGAAATCTACTCTCAAACTTAGATGGATGTTGTTTGGAGATGTCATACCCCAGTTTTTCATCGGGAGTCTCAAATATGGATTTTATATCTCTGTCCTTTTGCAAAATCCAAAACGCAGCTGGCAGCACCCAGGGTGAAGCAGGAGGAGAGAGGGCTGAGCCGGAAGCCCATGTCCAAACAACCCGGAGCTTTGAAAAATGCTCAATGCAGGGGCTGGATCCAAATGTCGTGGCTCAGGCCCATCTCCATAAAGAATAAGGGAGAGAAATTAAACACCCTGTTCCTTTAGCTGACCAAGATACGATATTTTGTAATCATAACAGAAAGAGTAGTGGGGCCAAATAACATCTTGGCTGTTCTTTATCCCTGTAAGTACTACAGAAAGACAAAAATCAGATGGGATGAGCACATTTTAGGCTGTAAGACAAGTGCAGATGTCTCCTCCTGAGAGAGGAGCTCCTTGCAGCTGGTGGCTGCATGCCATTTACTGTGGAGCTGCACCAGCTCTATAAGATGGGAGAAGGGTCCTGCTCCTCAGCATCCCAGGCTGGGGCCACCTTCTGGGCTCTAAGCAGCTGTGCCCTTTGTTTCCTTCACTTTTCCCCTTAGCTTATTTATAATCCCCTTTGCAATCAAAGTAAACTGTGCAGGAAGGCATGATTACAGGTGTGGTATAGAACAGCATTTCCTGAAGTGCAGATGCTTTTCTGTTAGCCCTCCACAAACGGGGCACTGGGTTAAATATGGTTTGCGAAGACTGGCCAGTCTGATGTTCAAGTGTAGGAACTTGGCAGCCCTGAAAGCGCAGGGTGCTGGTCCCTTGCACAGACCAGAAATTCAAGGTATGAGCCAGCAGTTCTGGAGTCTGTAGAAGGATGGAAGCACCCCCAAAAGGCGTTCTTTAAAATATGCCCTTCAGCTAGCTGTATAGGGAGCTGCAGAGGAAAATACGCTGTGCTGCAGTTGCTTCACGGTGTTACTGTTTGCATCTCAGACCTTATTGTGCATTTTAATTTGGGGCTCCAAAACTTGCTAGAAAACAGAGGAAATGCTTTCAGTCTGGTGCGTCCTACAGCGTGGGCTAACTATCCCACCGCTGCAAAACAGAGCAAGGCAGTTCTGCTCTTCTAAGGCTCCATTTTTTGCAAACATTGATTTATGAGGCACTTGGGGTGCAACAGTGGGAGGGATGCCAGAAGGTGGGTGTAAGGGGCTGCCCAAGCAAGTGATTGCAATGAGAACAGGCGACTCCCATTCAGGGGCCGGCGACAGGGCTGGTCCCATCACTGGCAGACAGAGGCATGGCTGTAGGAAGAGGTATTGTGGAGGTTGCCCGACTCAGCCCTGGCTCACGGTTGGCTTCCCGCATGCGTGCTCCCGCTGCAGCTCTGCCGGTGCTGCTCCCCTTGTCAGTGCTGGCGCCTTCCCTCCCCTTCCCTTCCTTCTCCTCCCAGATTTTGCATTGTGGCTCCTGTGCTGTACATAGAAGAAGTTTCTGTTTCTTGTTCTTTTGCAATACTAGTAGCACTTGGTTTAAATTTAATTTTCTTCTTTCCAACAAGCATTTTTTTGGCAGTGCCTTCTTTGCCCTTCAGCTGTTTTAAATGTTTATTTCTCATTTTGCACATGTTTGACAAAGACAGCACTTACACAATTCCTCTCTGAATAATTCCCTTTCTCCCTAGAGCCAATAAAGTAAAGAGATTATAAAATGAGACACTGCACTTCTGTGTTAAGTGTCTAGGTTGCCCATCTTGTTTCTCTACTCTAGAAGACAGTGCTGGGGTATGAAACCTTGAGAGGACTTGTGGTCCAGCAACCCAGTGTGGTGCTGCCAGCTCTTTCGAAATGCCAGTTTTGCACGCTGATGTCTTTCCTCACAAATAAACTCAGCTTTGGGCAGGGGAAAAAACTTGAACAACCATACCTGAACTGTCAATTTATAGCCCATACTTACCCTTCCTCTTGTTCTCTAAGGCCTTGAGACATAATTAATAAGTATGTGCCCACCCAAAACAGCATGGGCTGAAATAGTGTGGGGTGCTACTGCAGCGATGAGGACGGGCATTATCGAGTGCATGTACGCAGGGTGCACAGTGGTTTACCAGCGAGATAAAATGTCTCAGGACTGCTGCTTTTAGACAGACAACTACTTTGTGCATGGGCATGGATTCCTCTGAGAAAACTGTAAGCCTTCCAGTTAATTATCTCATCCAAACAAGTCACCAGTGACTAGATGACCAAGTATTTTTTTTAAGTTCTGTATTACTTATATTTAATCCACTGATTACACAAAGAAATAGGTCTGGAACTAACCCCACTGTACAGGAAAAAGGGTTTTAACAGAGAAAATCTGTTTGAGTATTTAGGGTAAAATAATTTCAAGACTTGTTCTGAGTTTAATCCAAGATTAAAACTGATCTAGAAAGAGAAAATCATAGAAAAATCATAGAATCATGGAATAGTTTGGGTTGGAAGGGACCTTTTAAGGTCATCTAGTTCAGCCCCCCGGGCCGGGGCAGGGACATCTTCAACTAGATCAGATTGCTCAGAGCCCTGCCCAACCTGGCCTTGAATGTTTCCAGGGCATCTACCATCTCTCTGGACAACCTGATCTAGTTGTTCCAGCAGGTTATTATTTTAATATTATTTTCATTTTCTTAATTTGTTGGAAATGATAGCACTGAAATATGGGAAGGAATATTTCCTTCTTTCCCTCCAATAACTCCTGTCTGTCCCCACATGCTAATACTTCACATTGACCCTGCTATAACAATAACACAACAACTCCTCGCAACACTTTTCAGGGATTCTAAATGCAACCTGAGAAGAGGGCTGCTTTCTTTTCTGCCACCAACCTATACAATGACTCTTTTTACAGTTTGTAAAGTTATGCATCTCAGGAATTGTAGATTGACTACTGGGGCTATGTCTATGGAATAGATTTAATTCACTCAAATTCTTTGTACATTTGGCAAAATTGTTCTGGTTTGGAATTCTAGCCTGAGCCGATAACTCACATTACAATAAACAAATACTGCTTTTTCCCGTCCGCGAATTGAGTTAGGTGCACCCACTATTTGACTACTTCTTTAATTTCTTTGGGGTGGAAATCTTCTTTTTGCCAGTTGCAAATGCTTGAAATTTGCAGCTGCCTTGTTTGTCACATTACAAATAAGGGCTGAAGTCCTGCCATTGGCAAAACTCTCCTGGATTTCACTAGACCCAGGTTTTCCCCCACGGGATACTTTCATTCTTCCGCCATCTATCTAACTAATTGCTATAATGAGATTTGCAAAGGGCAAGCATAAAAGTCAACTGTAAAGTCCAAAGCGAGCTGTTACCTGAAATTCACTTTCCATGAGTATTCTCACGGAGAAGGCTGGAGCGCTGAAACGTACAGGGGAAATGAGCACACCAGGCCTGCAAACATCATTAAGTCCAAACTTAGTTTGGAGTTCAAATTACCTTGCAAAGAATGATTTTTTTTTCTTTCAATATTATTTTCACTCTGCAAATTTCATACTGCAAAACTGCCCATGCAAAAAAAAAAAAGGAAAATGTATGGGTGATGTGACAGAGTTTGCCAGACATTCCGTGCACCTGAGAAAATGAGCTGTGAGCATTTCCCTCCCCAGATCGGCCCCCGGAGCGATTTGGCACTGGGCAGAGATGGGCAGCACCCCATGAGTCCTCCCTGTGGCTGCGGGTCCCCCATGTCCTGCACCGCTGGGCACCGTGCACCCTGCTCGGATCCTGCCGCGATGTCTGCAGCCCCAAGGAGTGCAGCAGGGATGACTTAGGGACATGGTTTAGTGGGCATGGTGGTGTTGGGTTAACAGTTGGACGTGATGATCTTAGAGGTCTTTTCCGACCTTAATGATTCTATGATTCTATGACTTTTGCAAACCTGACAACACCCGCTTGTTTTTTACAACAGACATTCAGGATGTCAACTGCTTCTCTTGCTTCAAAATGCTTTGACATTAAATGATCGACTCGGCCGCACCCTACCCAAGAGGAAACAGAGCCTTTCCTTACGCTGAGATTTGGCATCCACTTTTATCTTGTCTTAAGTTTGAGTACATAGAGACCTTTAGCTAGGCAGCCGCGCTCCACAGTAGAGACCGTAAGCCTGGCATAAATTTCCATTTTAATGATGCAATCTTTTATTAGGATATTTATCAACTCCAGAACAAAAGTATTTACCCTGCGCTAAACATCTGTAGCTCAAACCTGTCTGGCAATTGTTGTCTTGGCCTACCAGGTCCTTTATTTTTGCAACAGGAATGTTTGGCTCCAATTTAATGATTTCCTCCATGAACCTTAAGCTGGCAGACAGGAAAAAAAGGTCGTGTTCCTTGGCAGGCTCTGCAGACATCTTCTCGAAGCTCTGCATCACGCCTCCCTGCATCACCGCAACACAAATCACTGTGATGGATCTGCGGCAGGAGCCTGGGAGAGGAGTGTTCCCTGCTCAACTAACTGATTCCTCTGCTAGATCAGAAATAAAGATACTCGGGCGGCCAGACTAAAATCATCTGCTGAATGAGTACTTTGTCAGCAGCTCTTTACTCGTCTCTTATGTTTGTGCTCTGGCTTTGCCAAGCAGTAGTAGATCTGGGGACGTTGAGTAAAGGAGAAATCACTGAAGCAGAAGGGTCAAATATACAAAGCGAAGGTATTTTCTTCTCTAAGTCTGTGAATCATAGAATAGAGGTGGTCACAAGAAGCATTAGGCAACTCCTTTTACGAGACATTGCACTCCAAATTCTCCATTCTATCAAAGTAATAGTGGAGTAACACTTCCCTCCTAAATTAATCAGTGAACTTGAAGCAATACATGGAGGTGCTCACAGCCAAATAAGAGAAAAAGTTGAGTTTTGCTGGATGTTGTGGATCGTTGCTTTGCTGTTTCCCTTGTTCATATCATGTGCATCCTAGGTGACCAAATGATTTATGGACCAAACTGAAAATCAGCATGGACATCATCTGCTCCTTTCCCCTCCCCTCTTCTCTCTGCAGGAAAGCATGATGAAAGTGTTTGTGTTTGGGGCAGAACTGTCAACTGAACAAACGTTAATATGCAGGTGAAAAGGCAGTGGTTGATATTTCTCGAAAGCTCTGAAGGGTGAGAAGCTTTTCTGATGATAAAACTTGGGCAGGGGGGATTTTTTTAATTGGGAAAGGTATAGAACTGTCAAGTTCTTAAATCCTGGTCATTGGTATCACAGGATTTGTATCACTCTTGCAAAAAGTTACCCTGTCTGTCCTCATTCTGCAATATAAGTAAGGCAGCAGTGGCTTCCTTCACTTTCTCTACTGTATTCCCAAATTTTCTTCTAATATTAAGTTTAGATTGGGACTTGGGATTCCTCCTTCTAAATCTGTGGGTATGTTGTGAAGAATTGAATGAGGTAACATGTGGCTTGGCTTCTGGGGACAACTTTCAAATGCTGAAAATGATGAAGCTCTGGAATAATGTGCTAAGGACAGAAAGTAGAAGATGCTGCCACTTAGGCCCCTTACAAATCAGTTGGACAAAACATTTGAAACCATGCAGCAGGGAACACTTCCACCCTGGCATACCCTGAGGCTGTGAAAACACCTAATTGTCTGTATAAGCAAAATAGTTCATGATGAAGCAGTACTCATGTTTATTCATATCCAGGCTTGGTTCTCCCTACCAATGCCCACTCAGTTCCAGCAATTAAATTTTGTCATTTCTGTATTTATGGAAGACTTATGTTTTATAGTGCATCACAAATATCAGATCCCGCTAGGTATATATATGAAAAAAATCTCAGTAGCTATCTGAAAAAGCATATGTTCTTGTTGAAGAGATAGGTAGTTAAAACACTGCATGTCGGATAGTTTGTTCTTGGAAAGGAAAGTGTCTTGCTCCAGTAAGCTGCCGTTAGTAGCAGTAGTGTTATTTGCCCTGAACTCTTTCGGCATGGTAAGAGGGATTGTATTTACACAAACCCCTGGTCTTATGGGCAGTCCCTCTGGTTTCCAAATTGTGCAATGGTGAAGTCAGTTCTCCTAGGTGTATGAATATTGAGTGGAGCTGGTCTGATACCATCCCAATAGTTAAGAATAGTTAAGTATGATACTTGCAGAAATACATGAAAAACCAGAACTGCTGCAGGAAAAAGCAGAGCTGTTGTCTGATGTCAGCCAGACCTTCAGCACGGTGTCATGGTGGTGGCCACGTTACCCCCTGAAGCACCCCAACAGTGCCCTCTAGACCCACGTCCATCTTCTGGTGAGAAAAGGCAGCCCCTGCCTTGCTCCCAGGGAGCCCGTGGCTGGCAAGTGGGACACAGCCAAGGGCCATGGGGACCAGCTCATGGCCTCGCTTCCTCCTTCGGCCATTGGGTTTCTCCTCCTTGGCCAAGTGGGAGCCACTGTGGCCGTGAGAATGTTGTACTGTAGTTGGACCGGCAGCAAAACAGTTACCCCCCTGTTTTTAATCTTGTCTCTGCGTGCTCTCTCTGTGTATATAATTCAGACAATATTCATAATGAAATGTCAAAAATGGAAGAGTGAAAAACTTCGTTTTGAAATTCCCCAGGTTTCTTCTTCACCTGAAACAAGAGATGGGCTTGACGCTAACTTGCACAAAAAATCTGTCCAAGAAGTTTTTTGTCAGCGAAGAGTTTAATACAAAAACATTTGCCCATCTATGTGCAGCGGTTTCTACATTTCTGAAAGCAAATCATGTATTTCAGTAAGCATTTGCTGTTGAAAAATGACTGCTAAGTGAATTCAGATTCCTCTGACTTGAACTTGTCAGAAAAACTGACAGTTTTGAAGCGTAGGATTTGTGAGGACATTCACAATTTTCTTTTGGCAACATCTTACATCTGTTTGTGGTAGATTGGCCTAAAATCATTGCTTGTTATAAGTCTAATAAAGCTGATGTGCAGCTTGTTTTCTTTACATTTGCAAAGCAGCAGACAAGCTATGTTCTTTACTATTACATGGATTTTCCATCTGGCCTCAAAAGTTTTGGTAGCATTAGGTTACGGTTTTCATACTCCGCCTTTCTCGTGAGGAGGTTTTGCACAAGCCATTCCTCTTCTGCGTAGGCATAGCAGGTGCAAGATGGTTATTCGATTGAAATTCTAGTGTATATATATTTTTTTAATTTTCAAGTTCTCCATCATTCTCTTTCCACTGCCTCACTGTAGCTCTGTAATTGATTTTCCTGTCAGCTCCATCACTGCCTTGGACTTCCAGTAGTGGTATTTGCTCCTAACTCTCTTACACACAGCTATCAACTGTATTAAATACAGCACCCCCGTGTCGACTTATCTGGTTGTACTCGTTGGAACAGCTCTATGGCTGTTTATTCAAGGGTGTAAGGAATTGCTTTTGCAATCATGGCTTGGCAAACAGTAAACCAGGAAAGGATGCCCAGATGAGAATGAGTCTGACAGACTCATTCTCTTCTTGCTTTTAATGCTGAATTTATTTTGTCAGCTTCTCGAGGAAGTGGAACATACAGATGTTTGATACTTAGCTGGAAACTGAAATTCATTTACATTCCTGAGGTAAAAAGGAAAATGAAGTCTGCTTCACTTCTTACCATCTGTCCTCTGCATCTTCTGCTGACCAAACCCGTGTCTGGTCAGGGAAGCACAGTACCCTATTGTCCTGATAAAGCCACCTGGATTTGCAGGTTACCAGAAGAGCCTGGATATTTAACTGAAATAAAATATTCTAGCTCTGTGAGACTAAATGACTCTGCTGGCCCCTTGCACCGAAGTCATGTTAGCCTTACTGAATATACATGTTTCCTCCCTTCCCACCAGAGATGTGCTCATTGAATCACCTCGGGGACTTTCTCCCTGTCTCTCGCATTATGTGTCACCTTCCACCCTCTCTCTTGTATCTTTCCAAGGATTATTAGCTTTCCAGGACAAGGTTTAGTTACTTTTTCCCCCTTCTTGTAGGACACCTCGCGTGCTTTTGGGAGCTTTGCAAATAAACAGCCAAGGTCAATGCCGCTGTGTTACCTTCTCCATGTAGATAGCAGAACTGAGCAGGAGTCACTGTGTTTGCGGTGGGATGCTTCTTGAGAAGACAGATAGGTCCTCTAGGTCTCTGCTGGATCTCTGCAAACTTCTTTGGGTTGTACGTGCAGCTGAGCTACCATTATGTGCCACCCAAATAAAGCGGCCAGTATATCTTTTGTTGGGTATTTATAACCTCAGTCCGGCATCGGTGTATATTAGCAAACCCGTGTGACTCCTTTTTATGAGCTGGGTCCCACGCAGAAATGTTTCTGAAGGAGGTAGGAAAGTGAAAAAGATGACAGTTCCTACAGGAAAAAGGTCTTGCTCAAGGTTGAGGTCCTTCAAACCGGTAGCGCATCTTTCAGTCCCATTAATTCCTGCTCACAGCTCTAAAATAAAACATTTCTCTGTTTGCTTTGTACACCAGGGCCTGGGTTGTTGGTTGAAATTGATACAATAAATCATAATATTAGGAAAAATATCCTGTTCCGTATATACTTCTCTTTAATGGCATACGATTAGGAACCAAATAGGAAAAAAAGATCATATTTCCTATCCCTTATCTGTAAAGGTCTTCACTCGGTTAGAATGACTAACATTTCCATATGGACTCCAGCTGCTGAATGCATAACTGAAATAGAGATTATAGGGCATAAGTAACCAGTGAGATCGTTTTATAAAATGCAACCCATTAACATCCAAAATCGGTCATGGGATAAACCCTGCAAAGAAAAAAAAAAGTAGCACAGGAAGTTTAAAAAACAGATTTAAGAAACTGGTTCTCCTAATGTTTGTCTGCTAGTGATTTTCCAGACAGGTGATGCTGCAGGGGTTCCCGCAAGGTGGACAGGGCTCCCTGCTGCCATGCCTTCGGCAGAACGATGGAGAACCCATCACATACCAAGAAATAGAGAAAGCTGAGAACCGGAGCGTGCACCGCTCTCTAAGTCTTGCTCAGAGAGCTCAGCAGCTTGCAACACGCGATTCAAAAATTCAAATTAAGTAGGAGTGTGGAGGCTTTGTCAGGAATGTTTTCTCATATCCTTTTGTGAAACCTGAATGCTTTCCAGATTCAGAGACTCCTGGCCTCAGAAGAGGACACCTAAGTATATTCTAGCATTTCACAGCATTAGCCACACAAACACAACTCCAATTTGAATTAGGAGAGTGTATAGACATGCATTGGGTTTATGAATATTTTATTTGAATCCCTTTTCAGTTACAGAATCCTTATATTGCCATATTCTATCATTGCAGATAGAGTGTTGAATGGTATAAAATCTTTTGATTTAAAGCTCTGTCATGATTCTTCTAAAGCTATGGTATCACAGATGTATTATACCTTTCCAACATAACTGCTACATAACTTATAAAGCTATATAAATCAGATTTTCACTCACAGATTTGATAAATGGAAAAATTCATCCTTTCTACTGTCCTTTTTAAAAATTAAATATTTCAAATTAGTTTTGTCCTTTCCTAAATCTAAGCATGGTTGGTCTATTTCAGAAAAGCTGTTACTTAAACTTTTAGCTGCCACACAGTGCTTGCCTGTTTTTAGAACGAGAGACTGATTCTAGTACCTATGTGGTTACTGATGCTTTAATTCTAACCACTGCATAAAGCACTCAGGATCTGCAAATAGTGGAAAAGTTTGTTTAGAAGTAAATGGGAAATGTTGTATTTGTCAGTGCTACGAGGTAGTCTTCAAATGATAAATTACTTCAGACAACAGTGATTATGCTGTAGAAGAGAATGTATTTACTGTAGTGAGAGTGTGTTACATTTCCAAGGTCAATATTTTCCCTTATGCTCTGTACAGAACCTGAAGAAATCTTTCGTGCACGCCCTGTAATTTAAAATTTGAAAGAAATGTTGACAGCAAGAAACGCGTTTCTGCTGCCTGCTGGTTTTGCATGTCAGTTGATCTCTTTTAGCAA
Organism: Fulmarus glacialis; assembly: GCF_000690835.1. Classification (NCBI taxonomy): domain Eukaryota; kingdom Metazoa; phylum Chordata; class Aves; order Procellariiformes; family Procellariidae; genus Fulmarus; species Fulmarus glacialis. The sequence goes on from NW_009228505.1 coordinate 13,457, forward strand.
TACAAAGTGTTTAAGGTGAGTGTCGGGCTCGTTTTAGACCCTTCAATCTTCAGTTAAGGAAATCTTCACTGTTTGTTTTGGGTTTGACTGGTTTTATTAATTTACTTGGTCACTTGTTTGGAAACAAAATCAATGCTTTTAAGGACTAAGCTGACATAGACGATTCACAAAGTGCCAAAAAATAGATTGCTAACTACTGAAAGGGCATATGGCTTTTTTGGAAGAAGAGACGTGTGTGCCTTGGCTTTAAAACATGTTCTCCTGACAATTTTTTGATCCAGAAGGAATAAAAACATTACTTCATAACTGGCAGATCCATGTCATGATTATCTTTAAGAAATCACCTCTCCAGTCCTGCCACAGAAGAGCATGGCTGGGCAGATGGAAAGCGTGAGAGCCTTTGACGAGAGGCCGATAGATGCTTATCCTTGCAGCGACAGCCAGATTTATGAGCATCGTGTAGGCAAAGCTGAGGAAGCCTTCACCACCAGTAGATCAAGAAGGGTAGCTCTGTCTTGCTCCCAGAGCAAGATGACTGAAGGCAGAATAATCTGAATTCTGTTACATGCTGAGCAAGGCCTTCCCTGTTGAGTAATTAAGAGAACGTGCAAAGAATATGGTTTTTCTCAGTGCGATTAAGGGATCAGAGTCAATGTGGGCATAGGACAGACTTTCCTGCCACAGTGATCAGCCTGAGTCAGTCTTACAAAACCACAAAATACAGTCATGCCTTCGTAATGCTCGGTGCAATCGCATTCCTCCTGGACTGAAACCCCTCAGGTTTGGGACAGTTTTTGGTTGCAAAATAGTCACCTTTTGGTGAGAAAGCTGTCTCCCTGTTCCTCCCAGGCACAGTCTGTGCACTGTCAGCCCCAGTGCAATGGCAGACCACAAAACCTGCTTTGAGGCCTGAAGAGAGATTGTCCCTGAGATACTTATTATCAGCCTGATTCAGGGCACTGTGCACAACCTCCAGCTTCAGAAATGACCAGGATGTCACATATGTGACTTTCTTGTATATGAATATACATATGTGCGCGCGCACACACACATATATATACGCAAACACACATATATACAAATTGTCATGGTTTAACCCCAGTTGGTAACTAAGTACCACACAGCTGCTCGCTCACCCTTCCCACCCCTCTGGTGGTATGGGGGAGAGAATCGGGGCGGGGGGGGGAAGTACAACCTGTGGGTTGAGATAAAGACAGTTTAATAGGACAGCAAAGGAAGAGAAGATAATAATGATAAAAGAATGTACAAAACAAGTGATGCACAATGCAATTGCTCACCACTCACTGACCAATGCCCAGCCAGTCCCTGAGCAGTGATCGCTGCCCCCCGGCCAACTTTCCCCAGCTTATATACTGAGCATGATGTCATATGGTATGGAATACCCCATTGGCCAGGTGGGTCCGCTGTCCTGGCTGTGCCCCCTCCCAGCTTCTTGTGCAACTGGCAGAGCACAGGAAGCTGAAAAGGCCTTGACGACTTGTGTAAACGCTACTTAGCAACAACTAAAACATCAGTGTGTTATCAACGTTGTTCTCATACTAAGTCCAAAACACAGCACTATTCCAGCTACTAGGAGGAAAATTAACTCTATCCCAACCCGAAACCAAGACACAAATATATTAGCTCTGGTTATTTAGCTGCTAATTATATGATTAGGACAATGTGTTAAATGGATCCCTTGTGTAAGCACATTGTTTTGTATGAAGTTATACCAGTGATAATTAGGGCCCCTGTTCATTTCTCCCACCTTTCCTATCTGATTAGGGAGAGAAAAGAAGTCCCCAGCCCAATTAAGCATTCCAGCAGGGAGAAGCATGAATTTCAGAGGCCATTCTTTTCTCAAACTTGGCTGTCTTCTCCTTAATTATTATAAACATATTAGTTACAGTAGTTTGTTTTGGAAGGTAAACAGAAATAAAACATTATGAAAAGTGATACAGTAGCGGAGACCACAACTATGTCTAACTCTGTCTGTGGATTCCCATAAATGTCAATATTTTCATTAGACGACTGGTGTTCTTCCTGAAGTGGCCAGCGCTGTTCCAGTAATTCATTATTTCCTCTCTTGTTCTCCGTTGAATATGAGCTACCTCCTGCTGTTTGTGCATCTAGTCCAATGCGGTGGATTGCTCACAGCATCTGAAATACCCTCAGATTGAGATCAGAAAACAAACAAAATATTTTCCCCCCAATCACAGGAAACCATGCTAGGAAAGGATTTCCAAACAGAGCTTGTTTGTGCTACCTGGAAAGCAGCCTTTTCACTAGCTGTGATTGATAGTGACAGCTTAAATCTGTCAAGATCTTACCTAGCACATTTGGTAGGCAGTAGAGTTGCCCGTGTTGTAGATACCCCGAATCCAGTGAGGTTGGATGTGTACGTCTGCATGAAGAGCAGGCAGGAGACTGCCCGAGGCAGGGCAGGGAGCTCGGTGGAAAGCTGCTTCTGGTAGTCCCGTTCAGCAGCAGCAGCACTGGCTTCGGTTCCTTTGGGAAAGGGGCATTACCAGAGTCTGCGGCACCCTGGAAACTCACATTGAAACTGCCTGAGTGACTCCCCAACCTCAGCTGTTGGAGGTGTTTGTGAGCATGAATTCAGTTGTTCTTTGTACATTTTTTTAAATGAAAGAGCTAGTTTCGCTGACATTAATCTATCCGTTGTTTTGGTATCTAAGGGTTACAAGGCAGAAGTTTTCTTATAAATGTAAGATTTAAAAAATACATTCCCATGATTAAGGAAAATCCACTCTTGAGAAATAATTATCTTTCCCTTCAAGCTGTAATCAATTAAAAATTCAGGAGTTCCAATATCAGTTCGATACAGCATTAACATTTCTAGGAACCTGTAGACTCAAGTAACATCCCCAAAAAGCATAACACAGTCTAACTCGTCCTTGGAGATAAAAAAAAGGTCTAGGAAAATTTTGTTCACGTATACAGTACCTGCAAAGCTTGAAATTCATTCCTGTAACTATATGCAAACAGTAGAGGAGCTTTGTATTAATTAGGACCAATATTGTATGTGTATGTCATATCATGTCTTGTCATGTCAGGAGATAGCTGGGTAGATAGTTAGGCTGATCAATTGATCGGTTGTACAAGAGTCTGACAGGCCCTACCCTGTGTCTCCAAGTTTCAGCTGCTGCAGGCAGTGCTGTCGTGCATGTCCATCCTCGTGCTGCTCTCCTGCATCCTCTGAGCACGTTTGATGGAGTCGTGCAGTCAGCCCCACGCATCCGGTCCTCCGATTACCCTGTGGCATCTCTAACGGGGCGAATGTTTGCCTTCATGCTTGACTTGTGACCCAAATGCACCCATTTCATTTGCAAGAGGTACAGAGCTATCGAGCTCCTTGATAGCTCCTGGACATTTGTTATAAATCCATTCCATTTCATATTTTCATTCCATTTAGCATTTCTGAGGCATTTTCTTTCAAAAGCTTTAAGTTGCCTGCCTCGGGGGGACATCCAGGTTTCATATCCATATGTTCAGATGGAAATAACATTTGAATTGAAGATTCATAGTTTGGTCTATGAGTTGCTGATTTGGCCCTTAAGATGCAGGATTTTTGACAACCGAATCTTGTTTAAACTGGTAAATGCAGCTGCTGTCCTGCCAATTTGTGACCTTATTTCCTTCTGGATATCCCCATTGGCTTGCATGTTGCTGCCAAGGTATGTAAATTGACCTATAGGTATTCCCTTGCCCTCTAAAGTAATTCTTCAGCTGGGAGTTGCTGGGGCTCTCATTAGATTGACTTTAGAAAACTGATTATGAATCCCATCTGTTTGTCATTAAAAATAATTTGTTGTGATTACATGGGGAAATGTTGTTACTTTTGTACCCTACAGCTGCTGCCACGATGCAGTTGGTTTTCAAGATTTCTGTCTGTTCCACACCTGGGCATGCTCCTAGCTTTTCTTCTCTGTGCCAGCTTCATGGGAAGTATATGCAGCAACCCTAGCTGCGTTTCTTCCATCTTGCTTAATTTAAGCTAGTGGTATTAATAAGATGGTAGTCAAAATATTCCAGTTTACCTGCAAAGTTATTTGCTGATTTTTCTGAATTTTTTTTTCTCCGACGTAAAAATAAAAGAAGGCTAGGCAAGCAAGAGTAAAAAAGAAGAGAATGAAAGGAACACGTGTATTTCTTATAGTCAGATGTGAACTAGATGTAGTGTTTGTACATCAGGCTGAATTTGTCACCTCTGAGTAGCCAATACAAACGTTTTGGTGTCTTTTGTCTGCAAAATAGCCTTTCACCCACCACCACTGGAAAAAATACCAGTTTGTAGGCATGACCGTACCTATGATGGGACCGGCACAGTGGTAAAACAAAAAAGACCAAATTTTTAGAAACAAAATATTCGCAAGCTCCAAAACTTTGGACTAAAAGCTCTTTTCTTTTTCACAGTTGCTTTTCCCTCATTACAACAAGAGTGGGTTTTGTTGAGTTTTAAATTAATACGTCATAAAAAAGTAGCTGGAGAGGGATTTACTTGGCCTGAAGTGAGACTCCTTTCTGACCTTTCCCCCCACATGGTCAGTCTGCGCATGAGAGTTGGTTTCCTGTGCAAACTTTTGATTTAGCAAGTGTAGTAACTATATGGTGTTTCTAAAACACCGTGGTCTGGTTTACGTGTGGCAAGGGATTACACACCAAAAATGTATATCCGTGTGTGTTCCTTTTATTTTTGGGTCGTCTTCTTGTCGAACCACACAAGGAGATGAATAAGAGCCCCAGGTTCATTATCATTTCTTTATCACGAGCCTTGTTTTATACATTCTATTTTGTTTCCTATTACTCAATTCCTTCACTGAATGCATAAAATATTTTTCTTACTTGTCATCTTAATACAAACTTTCCCAGGAACTTTTATAATTTTTCTTGCTCTTTCTGGATATTTGCAGTTGCTATGTAACTAAGGTAAGACAATCAAAATCAACCTATCTATTCAGAATATTTTATGTCTAGATACATAGGTGTACCTATAGACATATATAATATAGAATGAGATGTGAAAGTTACATATTCTACACACTTTTGTTAACATATATAAAATAAGTGATGCAGGCTATGCAGTACAGTGTTTTGAAAAGAGTCTTCGTACAACTGTTTATCCATCAGCTGGTGTTCTTGAGCGTACATAAAAAAGCTGCTGTCACTGAGTGACATTACTCCAGATTCACACTGCTGGCATCCAGGCCAGAATATGGCTCAGTAATGGCAATTTTATACACAGTCTGTGCACCTAAGAAGTTGAAATTATCGTTTTTACATTTGCTTGATTTTGCACTAATTGACGTTAGGCTTTTTTGGTTACAGTGGCGCTTGCTCTGACCCAATACCTTCACAACTGTGTCGCCAGTAGTATATTAAAGACCGTAAACTGCGGTCTTTCTTAGTTGTCGGGAAAAAAGCCCGTGCACTTCTTAGGCTTGACGGGCATCCCCAAACGCCAGCTGCTATTTGAAAAAGTGTGTGTCCAAGGCAGCAAACCAGTGTCTTCACCGCCCTGAGCTAAACGCCACTGCTGGGCTCGGGAGGTGAGGATGGCAGGTGCCACGGGAGCCCCTTGGGTGCCCCTGCCCTCCCCGGCTCGGCTGGCAGAGCTGGAGCTCCCCGGGGAGCTGTGGTGCTCTGGGAGATGGCTCCTGCCCTGCACAGGAGCAGGCGTCTGCTCAGGAGCCCTGGTCGGTGGGTCGAGGTGACTCATTAAAGCCTGAGTGTGTGTTATGTGGTTGCCAAGGTAACGAGATAATTGAAGTAATTACCTTTGCAAATTCTCATGTTGATATTCAGCACGTAAGCCTGCCTGTCGTTGGGCAACCTGAGGCATGCATGCTGTAGCCATCTTTTCTGGAAACCAAAAATGTGTTTTCAGTACGGGAAGTCCATATTCTCACAAGGGGGTTTTTTTTCTTTTCCATTTCACAGGGCACGATGCTATTTTTTCAAAGTTAGTCAGTTTTTGCCTTGGGTACCCCTCTGAGACTCATTGCAGATATAGCAGCTGCAGATCTGGTTCTCTCCTTACATTTAAATAAGCATTCCTGTCCTGACTGGCAAAACCCCTGTCTCTGGTTTCCACGGTACCTGCATAGGCAGGGCTGTTAATGCTGCTGCACAAACGCTGATGCTATCAGCCAAATCTGCTCCAAGAGAAAATGCAGTAGAAAACCCTACCCTGTCGATAAGAGCAAACCTGCAGACGCTTCGAAAAATGTCCAAATTAGCAGTCAGTAACTGAGATCGCTTCAGCAAACAGCTGGGTCTTGTCTCAGCCGATGATAGCAAGGCACGTTTCTGCTCGTGCGTGTTTGGCGATGTTTGTTTTCCTGCAAACCAGAGCCGTGGGCTCGGCAGTTGGACGTCCCTGCACGGCTCCGCCGCCCTGCGCTCCCTGGTCCCTCAGCAGCCCCGCGGTCCCCGCGGATGGCACGGGGAAGCTTTTGTTCTGTTTTCAGTACACGGTGACGGATCTGTGCTGGGTATTTCGCTGGAACTAGCAGTATTCATTTCAATCATGACCCGAGGCAAATTTGAATGTAGGCTTCCAGAAGTGTTAAAACAGTATAGACAGAGTTTAATGGGCCAGACTCCAAGCTCTATAAATTTAACTATTCCCATATATCCAGTGTAACTTACAAGTTGATTAAAACATGTGTGAATTGATTCCTGTAGACTGACACTTCACGGGTGGCTTTAGACTGAGAAATGATCTGGTTTTGCTTTACGAAGTGCCCTGTATCTTGTATGTATGGCTTGGAAGTTGTTTTAGAAAATCTCTGAGGCTGCTGATCTGCTGGACCGGCTGAGCTGACAGTTTGGCTGGGAGACAACAGACAGATATATTATACTCCTTTTATCGCTTGAAGGTTGCAGAAAACGCAAACAATATGGTCATGAAGAGAAAGGAAGAACCACCAGAAAAGCAGGGCCTGTCCCTGCCCCTTTGAATGAAAATTAACTCCAGCCTCAGACTTAGACAAGTGCAGTAATTTTAACAAGATAGATACTCCAGAATGGTTCTGGAGACACCAGAATGGTTCCTCGCTGATGGTAGCACGCCCATACCGATCACCTCAAAAAGAAGCGGACCCTTTTGCCCCCGCATTAAACCTACCCCAAATGCTCCTTCGCCCCCAGAAAGAGAACCCACGTTTCAGGGGAGACTTATGCCTATGCACATCTTCTGCCTTATATGCCTATGCACATCTGCTGATGCAATAACGTGACCTCCTGTGGAGCTCTTATGTCACTGGCTCCTGCTGAAAGCAGAGGAAGATTATAGCATTCTTGGCAAGACATCACGGAGCCAATCTTGATTGTTTTTTGGGCCACCTCTGGAAAAGCTTCATAAACTGCTCCATTGTCCTATGCCAGTAAAGATGTCAGTCAGAGGTATCACCTTCTCCCTATTACCACTTGCCTCCTACCTATTATCTTTAATAGCAGTTGCTAATGTTACAAGCGATGATAACAGATAACACTCCTAAACAAAATTCCTATAAATTTCATTTTGATAATAGAAGAATAAGGAAAGGTGTATAGTTTCAGTGTGCGTTTCATTATCCTCGCAGGGAGGCTATTTCCACTCCACTCTGCGATACCCAGCTGAGAGACAATCTAATTTAGGTACTGTGCCTCCAGCAGTGGCTGGGGGGGTGTTTCTAAGAGAAAGCAGCCGATGCTGCTATGGCTATGTGAGGTTGTAAGGTTTAGGATTAAACTCAGCCTGAAACTGAATGGTTTGGGATTTTATTAGGAAAATTGGTATTAATCTGGCTTTGTCATTCTGTCACTCCGCTGGTTGTTTTCAGTCTTCGTTTGTGTTCTGCTATTCGTAGGGTGTGCAAGAATGAGAAAGACTAATGAAGTGCAAAGGCTGTGATGAAAGCATGGTTTTGCAATGTGGCATGATAGTGTTTTCTATAGAATCAAACCTAAGTAGTAAAATCAGTTTTTAAAAGGGAGTTATAATGATCTTTGGTACTGTATTTCCCTAAGAAGGAATACAAGGAGCGTGCTGGGGGTTTTATGATTGCTCTGTGAAATTCCAAGCAATGCATTCCAGGGATTTAGCTGGGAAACCAGAGGAGTGTGTACTTGCCATTTGTAAATTGTATTACTTAAATTCTCCATTAACATATATAACTCGCTATCTATCTGGGTAATCTAGCATGCTGGACTACTTCCAGATAACCCAAACCAGACGGAGGGCTTGGACATTGCTTTGATTACTGAGACACGTGAAGTGGAAGCCTAATTCCACACCCTTTCTGTATTGCATGGTTTTTAGGTCTTAAAATCTGCTTTTAAATCTTGATTCTGGAAGGCAGTGAGATATGCGCCCAGTCCCAAGCCCAGAGAAGTCCACAGCATGTCATTGCACGTGTACTTCAAGTTAGCAGCCTGACAAGCAACTGTTGAATTGATCTGGGAAATATCGTAGATGAACTGTGCATGTATTGTGGGTGAGAAAGAAGCTTGTGACAGCCCTCATTTTGAAGGCTGAGTCCCTGGTATCCATCCACTGAGCTACTTGTATCCTCCTGCACCTCTTTTTCAGTTCCTTGATTTGCACACGACCTGTGTCGCGGCTGGAAGTGAGAAATTTTGCAGCTGAACTGACAGGGTGCTCTCCCATGAGCGAGACCTAGGATGTTTTACCTCAGATGCACTGTCATCTCCTTAAATACAATGGGATTGTCACAGTCTGTGGGAGCAAAACAACCTGGGTGGACCAGCCACTGTCTTTAGGGGGAGGCTGAGTTCGCTCCTGTGGATGGGGATTCCTCCTGAGCCCAGATGTTGTCATCAAAAAGTGAACATTGGGAAGTCCTTGTAATTTTAGCACAGTGACTATAACCCCGGGAAAAGTTACCTTATCCTTCTGAAACGTCTGTTGCATCCTTAATCTTAGGAGAGTATTTGCCACGTTGCTATCCAGTAGTTTCACTGAACAATGTGATTTTTTTTCCTCCCGGTTGTCCCTTTTCTTGCCTGAATAGACAGGCCAGGTACGTCCCCTTCACATGTTTTCTATGTGGGGAGCGAAGAGGAAAGTTAGCATCTCTTTACCTTTGAGTATGTGAGTAGTCCCAAATAAAGGAGAAAGTGCTCTCCAAGCTCAAAAGTCCACAATCGGGGAGGTCCTTAGGCACTCTCCTGACTCAGGGCCTCCGTCCCCACCACTTCTTTGCTGTTTCTCTTACCAGAAAGTCTTTTTAGTCTGTCCCAATAACCTCTGGAGATAATAGCCTCATTTTATGAATTCTACACAAGAGGCACAAAGGCAGCTACAATCCAGTTTCTATACTTAAAATGACCCAAAAAGTAAATCTTTATTCCAGGCATTTGAAACCAGAAGTTGTTTGGTTTTTTTTTTCCAAGGATCTAATGGAAAAAACATTCAAGCTCTCTTCAGGGGTGTGTGGTTTTAGATTAGTGTATTAATCTTTATTATCTAAATTAATGGAATTTTTGTATTACATAAATGTTTATATAATATAATCCTTGCCAGTGCTGGAGGTAATGGGTGTTGCCACTGTACAATATTTTGCATTCTTTGATATTTACGTTATTTACGAACATATTGGCCAAAATTCCAAACAAGTGCATAGTCACACTGTTGCAAGCCTAACCTTGGAGTTTCCACCTCCTTAGCCACACGAAAAAGCAAGAAGGTGACAGTGAGCAGAATCAGCTTTCCTATAGGCACTGAGGTCAGAGGTCTAGGTAGGATGCAGGTGTAAAGTTCTGACACAGGAGTCTGTGAAGTCATTTCGTGGCTGTGATGAGCACACAAACAGGCTCAGATGTTTCACAAAGCGTGGACAAGTGCTGAACATATGTCTGACGATGGAACACATTTTTTCATGGTCTCTTTCCTGGCCTTCTACATATTTCCCCTTTGCAAGAGTCCATGGTTCACTTCTTGCAGCACTTTTCAGACCAGGTTATCTGGAATGAAATCTGGGGCCTTTAAAATGCCAATTTTTGGTACTGATAGTAGCATACTCTAACCATCCAAGGAATACTTACTGCAAAATATTTAACACAGCGAATTAACCATTTTCAGTGCTGTTTGAAATACTCACAAATTTATAAGCAATGCTATCAGTGCAGTCCTTCCTGTTGCATCCAACTTACTGTTCCTGCTTGCACAGCGCATAGAAACTGGAGAACATAATACTGGTGCATGTGATCATTATCAAAGGTCCAGGCCAGCCGCGTTGCACTTCTCTTTTAAGGGAACGTGGTCCATTTTAATCTGATCCTTGCCCAGGATGGGAGTTTTGTATTTTCTGCTGTGCCCTGCCCTGCCTCAAGGCAAGGATTCCTCAGGGAAATCACAAATGAACGTCGGGCGTTTTCTTTCCCTTGCATGGAAAAGAGTTTCACTTTGAATGAACCCCCAAAGTATTGCAGCTCCTTAATTTTTACTTCATACTCTTCAGCGTGACAAATATGACAGAGCTCTGCGTCTCAAAAGAATAAAGTTTCTCCTGAGACTGCCAGCGTGCCCTCCTGAAAGTATATGGGTTTCCCACAGTTTTTTTCATAGTACTTTTAGCCACTTTGCTTCTTATCCCAGCTGGAAGCAGAAACTGCCAGAAGTTCATGAAAATGAAAAACGGTGAGTGAAATATATTGTAAATCCAAACTTTCAAACCCCAATAAGGCTTAATTATGATTTCATCCAAAGTGGCTCACATAATTATTTCTCCCAGGTTTTAATGCTGTAAACCTGTCTTCTACAGCACACATCCACATTCCCGTTGGCCGTGCCAGGAACTCGCATCCAGATTTATCACTTGAGCACGAAAACATACAATGATCCTTTAAAACCTGCCAATTGCTTGAGAGCTAAATATCACTGCCTCAGATTAGGAGCACTCTCTAAAGCAAGTACGAGGAAGTGCGGGGAACGCTGAAGCAACTGTATCTATTTAACTAAGACAAAACTGGCAAATTTTTAAGGTTGTCTCTTCCAGGTACTGTCAAATAGCACTTGAGGTCCTTACATCACTTGGACCAGAAATGATATGCCATTAAAGAAAGCAAAGGGCATGTCAGAGATGATTTCCTCTTCATGTTATGTTGTCATTCTGCCCCATTGCTCCAAATGTGATACATGTCATCACTAATAATTCCTGCGCCCCACAGCACGTCTGTTTTTCCCTTTAATTCAGCGGTTAGATGGACTGGCCAAACCACACACGGTTTGAGTTCCAGTGGGGACGCGGCTGGTATATTTAAGAGACTGATTTCAAATTTACATTTGCAATGAAACGTATGAGATAATGTTCCAGGAGGCATGCTTTGTCATTGTCCTCTAGCCTAATGTAGTTCATTTTTAGTATTATTAATAAATTAACATTCTTAATTTGTAAGAACTCGGGGAAGTTCATAATTGTGCTCGGGTGGCTCCTTTTCCAACTCACCCTCTGTGAAATCCATTCTCTTTCCTGGGGATGGATAGATAGATAGGAAAATTACGGAGATTTCTCCATTTCCACTTTCTGTGTTTTGGAGTTTATCTTCTTACACGTACTAAAAAAGCTTATCTACGGCTTTATTTGCTGTTAACCCCGGCTTCTGTCCACCTCCTAAAGACAGGGTCACCGTGCCTGTACTCTTCTGCACTAGTAGCACAGCCCTTCCATTTTCGGAGGAACTGCGTAAGAGAGAAGCAGAAGGTCACTGACAACAGCAGAGACTTGTGCAGTCGGTGCAAATTAGAAGTCCAGTTCTTTCTAGGCCTTATTTTCTTTTCACCTCAGGCCTCTGGATCATTAAGGGATGCCGACAGTTGTTTTAGAGACGTATTTCCTTGCTGTACAGTTTGCACAAACAAACTAATCCCTTTTCTAAAGCCTATACTGTCTTTCTTTTTCTTAATTCTGTGCTTATTAGGACTACTTTGTGCATCGTTCATGAGTTTATTTTTCATGCTGCTTGGAAAACCTCCTATCCCTTCAAAACCTGCAGGGATCTTTGTGGGCGATCTGTGTGTACGTGATAACATTTGAATGGTACTAAAACGAGAAGGAAAAATAAAAACCAATCGCTCTGAAAGTCCAAGACTCTCCCTCTGCACACCACAATGTAAGCATAAAACTCAGTATATACCAACAGATTACACGTTACGTCTTATGCTATGGAGCTCGTTAATGCACGATTATATATGCATAATATCGGTGAGGTAAATCCCTAAAACCAGCCCCAAACCTCTGTGCATGAAGTTCTTCCTCACCCAGGTGCTGCGATTCTCACAAACCACGTCCTTTCCTATGCAAGGCAACTTTCCGGGAAAAAAAAAAACAAACCCTAAAACATCACCAACATGACTTCCTACGCTAACTCGCATATAAACAGAGACCCTATTTATACTTCCCAGCAATCTTTCCTGTTAGTAGCAGGATTACTAATTGCTGGCTTACAGCTCCTTCCTCCCCGCAGCAGTCAGACCAGTGGAGCCTGGCCGCCCTCCAGGTTTTTTGCCACGGAGGAGACAGGCATTTCCAGCCCTACGCCTGCAAAGCCAGCTCCACCTTCGCCGGAGCCAGGCCAGCAGCAAACCCGGCTGGTTTTATTTTTCCCAGCAGACGCGCAGGTCTGTGTTTGCACAGCCTTAATGGTTGATGCTTGCACGGGGGTGGGAGTTGAGGAGGTGACCTGGCCCCTCGCCTCCTGATTTCTGTTTATCCCTGAGCAGAAGGGAGGGTTCCTATCAAGCGGCTCTTAATTTGGGGAAATGATGTGCGGTTTCCCACTCGGAAACTCTTCATTCAATAGTCTGCGTAGGCTTGGGAGTGGGTCTGTGTTTATCTGAACGCGAATTTTGTTTTTCTGGAGGTGGGCAAATGGCAGGATAAATTAGGGGACATGAGTGTTCACTCCAGAATAAAAATGTCCCCTGCCAAGTCTGCCAGCCCCAGAGTAAGGAAAGCAGAAGTGCAGAGATCCTGCCTGGTTTCCAGTTTTCCTCTTTCTGATTTGAGCATCTAATTTGTGTATTAATTTATATTGTTTATCTAGGAAGCCTGCTTTCCTTCACCTTTGGGAGGCAAAACACTCTGAAGTCAAGAAAGTAACAGTCCATATGAATTCACCGTGGGCAAAAGAGGCCGGATTTTGTTTAAAGACACCATTTGTCAAATGGGATTTGCACTCCCTTTACAGCCCTCTGTCTTCATGGTTTTGTTTTAGTTTTCTTTTTTCCTCAGGGTTTTCCATTGACTGAATTGTCTAAACACTTTGACCATGATTGCCAAATTATAAATACTTTCCTTCAGAGATGATAATCTAGATAAGACAGTTGACTAGCTGCCTACAGAGGAGGAATACACAGCACAGTGAGTTCTTAGCACTTCTGTTTATCATCTAGAGTATCTTAATTATTAGCATTACGACAAAGACTCGGGCTTCTCCCATGGAGCTGCGGACAGACGTAGTGATTGGCAGGAGGACGGGAGGCTGCAGGCAGGAGGCTGGCTGCAGGGAGAAGGGGAGGGAGGGTGCAGGCAGGAGCCTGGCTGCAGGCAGCGTTGCAGCGCAGGCAGAGCCAGGGTTGCTGCCGACCGCAGTGGGGTGTGCATTGGACATCCCTGTTGCTTGCAGGGTTTGCTACTGAGTTTGGGGTGCTCGGCTGCCCCGGGCACCTTGCCCCGGGGGCTGGCACCTTGTAAAGGGAGGAAGGGGCTGGGAAGCCTGGCGGCTTGGCCTTTTCTGCTCTCGTTCTGCCTCCGGTGCCAAAGAACTGTTTCCATCTACTTTTCTAAAGGTGACTTTCATCAGGAAAAAAAAAAAAAAAAAAGGCAGGTTTACAGGTATGTAAACACCTTGTTTTACAAACAGTAATATAAAAGCCTGACTTGACCTGACAGCTTTTCTTTAAGGAAAATATTCCCTGTCTATAATGAATCTCCTGTCACTAATTCCTGTTTCCAGAAACAAACTGTGCTGTTCCAAGAACGTGTTGCACAAGTGAATGCATAACAAAGTAATCATGGAGAAAGCAGGTTCCTTATAGCAAAGCTGTTATAAAGCATTGCAGACACAGTTATTTTAATCTCCTGAAGTGTCTCTATCAGTACTTCCCTTCCTCCGAGCAATTTGGACCAGAATGACAGCAGCAATAATTGAAGGATGAGTCACTGGCTATATTGTAGGTGAGACATTGCTGTGGAGGGAAGGCCAAGAAACAAACCTTAAAAACGGACTTGTTTTTATACTGCTGCTGTACCTCTTAGCCTGGCAGTCTTCTATAACAAGCGATAGGACGAGAGGAGATGGCCTCAAGTTGCACCAGGGGAGGTTTAGACTGGCCTTTAGGAAAAATTTCATTACTGAAAGAGTGGTCAAGCCTTGGAACAGGCTGCCCAGGGAAGTGGTTGAGTCGCCATCCCCGGAGGGATTTAAAAGACGTGGCGCTTAGGGACACGGTTTAGTGGGCATGGAGGCGTTGGGTTGTCGTTTGGACTCGATTTTGGAGGTCTTTTCCAACCTTAATGATTCTATGATTTTATAACGGCACCACAAGTGTCACCAGACTCGGGGCTTGCCAGCGTTGCCGCTCCGTTTTTAAGTTTCCCGTTCACCTCCAGAAAATTACTCTCGCCTGACTCCTGTCATACAAGATCTTAGTTTCTGAGCTCATTTTTTTTATACCAACATTAGTCAAATAGACACGTTCTTTGAGTGTGTTTTATGAATTTGTTACTTGAAATGTTTTACAGGTTGCTAACTATTAATTCAGACTAGGCCATTGGGGGATCTCTGTTTCTCTATAAAAATCAATCATTACAAATATTTAACACTGCATAAAGGAAATAGGTTTTGTTTCAGTACTCTTAATAACAACTATGATTGTGTTATAAATACGTTATGATTCTCAGTAAGCACCTGTATCATTGCGTTTGTAATACACTGTTTGCAAATCCTGTTCTCACAGCCGGTCACAGCGTGGTCTCTATGCCATGAACAGTGTCTGAATACAGACATATGCAAGTGAAAATTCAGTCCCTGAACTCCAGATTTGATCTGGGTTTGAGCCAGCGGAAGGGAGGCGGTGAACAACTCTGAATTCTTGAAATTGCTGTTGAGATCAGGATCCAACTCTAGACAAAAATGGCCATCGGGGTTTAGAAGAAGAGGAGCGTGAAACCGAGATTAGAGACTGCATCAGGGTTTTCAAGTTTTGCACTTTGCAATCTTATCACTGACGGAGATGGAGCAGGACTGAGGTCCGAAAGCCCAGGGAGAAAATGAGGGAGGTGAAGATGCAAGAGAATAAGGAGCAGGACAGGATGAGGAGGACAGAGGAAGGGCAAGGGAACTGCCTTTTGCAGTTGCTGTTTGGGTTTGGATGACCAGAGCAAGTTCAGAACTCCTGGCAAAATTAATTTTGCCGTCCACGGCAGGCAAGCTGCTGTTGCAGCATGCTGAGGCAGGAAAGGAGGCTGGAGGGAGCGGGGGTCCTGCCTTCCCTGCTGGAACACACCTGAAGCTGACCCTGGGGACGCAGGACAAGTGTGGTGCCACTCGGGCAGCCTGTCCTCAAAACTGAGCAGGTATCACTGCTCTGAATTATTAGCTTAAATTTATTAAGTAATCTCCTGATTAGGAGTCTCCAGAAAGGAAAACAACCTGGTTTTCTGACCACTCGTCCCTACGCAGAAAGTTAGCATCACTTACTTTTTTTCAAGTGTGACTTGAAACTCACACTTTTCCCAGGGTGGGAACCTGGAAAGGGAATTTTATCGTATGGAGGAGGCGCAGGGGGCAGGGAGCTGCATGTACCTGGCACTTTTAAGGATGCACTCACCAGCTCTGGGGGCTGGGGCCCAGGAGGCAGCTAATGAACGGTAACATGATCTATCTTTTGTGTGAGGTGAAGGAGTTTTGGAGCCGGGCAGGGAGAAGGGAGGGCTGAGCCAGCCAGGAGCATGCACCGACTAGCACCGAGGCAGAGAAAACAGCCCTTGGAACCACTTCCATAAATTTTCTTTTCCTTGAAGCATCCGACAAAAAAAGAGAGAGGGGAAGGGAGGGGGAAGAGAGGGAAAGGGGGAGGGAGACAGATGGAAGTGTGAACGGAGCTGTAAAACCTTGCAAAGCGGGGCTAGGCAATCATTTCACGTTTTGGCACAGCTGCCTCCTGCGACGGCTGGAGAGCCTCACTGTTAAGAGCTTGCTGCTCTCCTCCTCTGCCGCCTCTCCCGGAGCTTGCCTGTGGCTCAGGGTTGATCTTGGAGAGCTCTGCGTGAAGAAACAAATAAATCAATGAAGCCAGAGGACTCAGCAAGCACGGCGAGCAGGCAGGGACACGTGGAAAAGCAGGGTGGGGAGGGACCAGGAATCCCCCAGCAGCAAAGCACCTCCGAGCGGGGCAGCCAGCCACGAGGCTCCTCGTCTTGGCCACCGCCAGCCCCCAGTGGGGCCAGCACGGTCCTCTCTGGGACCAGTGAGGGGCTCCCACGGGGTCTTGCAACACACTCAGCCCCACGCACAACCACCACCAGTGCCACACGTGTTTGGAGCAGCCGTAATGGGGCCTGAGAAATGGCTCCTTTCTCCTGCTCCAGTCCTGAAAATTGCAAAATGGGCTCCTTGTGCAAAAAAGGCTTTTGACTTTTATTCTGTCCTCTGACACCTTCCTCTTAACGCTGCATTTCTGTGCTGAGGAAGTATTTCTTCATGTTAGGAAAACGCAAATGGGAATAAAGTCAATATAAACACATCATTAGTAGTCAGATACTTCCTTTTTTTACTTCTGAGTACTTTAAACAACAATGAAATATCAACAAAAATGACTTCTTTTCAACCTGTAGTAATAATGGCTGGACCATTAACTGTTTCCTTATCCATCATCATGATAACATGCAGTTAGTCATATGGCAGCTCCCAGGCAAACAGCTGGAAGACAGGTTCTTGTTGCCATCCCTGCTTCACAAAAGCATGTGCTGAGCAGAGGGGGCAAAGTGGCTTCCCTGGGATCATGTAAAAGGCCTGATCCAAACCCCTTTTGAAGCAATGAAATCAGTTGCATTGACTTCATCTGGGGATTTGGAGAAGACCCTGAGTCAGTGTGGAGAAGCAAAAACACATCTGCTGATGCCCTCAGCATTTGTCTCCTAGATTAAATAATCATTTTCTTTTATTTGGGAGAGGGAAAGGGATAGTGGGGGGCACAGTCACCAAGGCAAAGAATAGGACTGGCTAAAGCATATGAAAGTATTAAAGTGCTTTATAATGGTTCTAAGAAGGACTCGGTGAAAATATTTTGTATTTAATAAATGTATGAGTAAGAACACAGTAATATTCACAGAGCCATAACTCCTTCCAGCAAAGGCTTCGAATGCAAAACAGATCAGATGGCTCCCAGAGACAAGCAATTGGTTGTTATTGCAACCACCACGGTAACTTCTCAGCTCTCTTTACTGTCATTCCAGATGGCAAAGCAGGGGAGCAGAATTCGACGTTACTGATACTACAGCAAAGACTTATCTGTGCTTGCTTTCACAGCCTTCCGAAGCAATCTATTCCTTTATTTTCTACACTGACTCAGTTCAGTTGCTGTTAGGAAATCACAAAGATTACTGTAATGGGAATTGTCACCAAAAGCCGAAGACACCTTCCTAGCTAGGCTTTGTAGAAAATCCCAACCTTAGCATTTTAATGGCTGAACGGCTCTAGAAACTTAGAGGAATGGACTTGTTGGCTGAGTTAGAGGAGGTTTCATATCAGAGGCAGACACAAGCCCAGTTCCCAGCTGCAAAAGTCACAGTGTAATATGAATGTACCATGCTCCAAATGCCAGGGACCTGGGCGGCACCACGGAGTTATTGGTGTAACTTCAGTAGTGAAATAAACTGTTTTGTGAATTCTTAGAAACTGCTAATTCTAACAGTGTGTGAAATACGGGTGCAAAGAGAGAGAAAGTGAACAATGATACACACCGAACTATCTGTTCCCTAACGTGTGGGTGATGATGGGAGAGGAACGAGGTGCTCCAGAGTTAAAACATGCAAACAGAAAACACATTGCATTAAAGTGAGAAGGTACAGCGTGCATGCACTGCTGGAAATAAATGATGGTGTTGAAATGAAGCGTCTCCTCTGTAACCTAATGGGGAGAGTATTGGGTAGGATCCTGGCAATTTAGACTCTAGTCCATGTACTGTTGGGTGACCTTGGGAAAGTCACTTTCTTCAAGTCTGTGCAAGACAGGAATAGTCACCTCCTTTTCGAACTGAAATAGGAGAATGAATTATTATGGTTGTTATTTTGGTCCTCTCCAGTCATTTTTCTCAGTCAGTTCAGCTCTTGTATCAGGGTGGCTGTCCTCTGACATACGGGATGCTGGACAAGCTTAATCAGGTGTCATTTATGAAATGAAATGGGATTAAATTTTACTTGTAGTTTAACAAGAACCCAAATATATCATCCACTGAATCATCGCAATGTCAACCTCTTCAAAATTTATGTAGCTTAAACAAACCATAGGCTGTTGCTAAGGAAGATATTATAATATTATAATAATTTTAACAGTGAAATGTTGTCACAATTCTCTGATGGAGGCATTGTTTACTTTTCAGATTTTTCTCAGGTTTATACGGATGGCATTTAATTTGATTGCTTTTCACAGGTCTTACCACAATGCTTATCCTTTTTTTTCAAACAATGAGTAAAGGCATTTGTCAAAGGCTACAGAAAATCCTGAAAGTGAGAAGTACGCTGGGTGTTTGTGCTTGGTCAAAGCTATGGAGACTGCGTTTTGGCTCTGTCTGCTTACAGTCGTCTTCTATAAAAGAGAGTGATTAAAACAGAGTATGTTTTATGATGGCATTTGGAATTTTTTTTTTTCCTTTTACCGCGTTTGCCTAGTATAAATGAGTGTCGACGCAGCTGACTGAGGAATGAGACACGCACCGCTCCTCGGTGCCAGTTTGGTGCGTCTCTGTTCTCTCTTCTAACATCCCTGAAGGTCATGCTTGAAAAACAGGGGGAGGTCATATAGATTCTGCAGCTTGGGAAGCTTACCATTAAAAAGCATTTAATGTGTATTTATTAATCACACGATGCGCTTCCTGCATTACCCAGCCGAGCCGGGCTTTCTCGGCGCACAATAGTGGTGTATTTATTGCGTATCCTCCAGGGCAGAGATTTAGTGTTTGGCCAGCGAACAGGAACAGAATGTTTTCGTCGTCTATGACTAACATGATGACTAAGTGCGAGGCTCCAAATGGATCCCAGATCTCCTTGGGACAGCGTGGGGCAGGATATGAAGGAGGTAGCATCTGAAACCACTCGTAGCCCCAGTGAAAGGGGGGGATACAACCATCTCCACCGACCCATTGAAAAAAGGCCTTGGCTGCTAATCAGAAAACATTTAAAGGCTCTTATGGAGATGAGGGTCAATTTTGAAGAAATCCAAAGGTAGTAGTAAGTTATTGTATTTTTAATGAATTTCCTATGCGCACAGAGCTATGAGTTGTTGGGGCACATACGCACAGTACTGTGATGATTACAGGGCATCATCATGGCCCTTAATCTAAACAAGATGGAAAAATAACAACCAAAAAACTCGGTGACTAATGAAACAGGGACTCACAAGGAGGTAGATGATGATGGTTATTTTTAATTATTTCTGCTTCTTACTATTTCTTCCCCTAGATTGCTCATGTAGATGAGCCAGAGATGTTAGATGTTAATTCTATTCTGTAGCAGCGTATTTCATAGCAGTCTTTAGCCTGCTAGTGTTTCTCATGTCATCTGAGAAAGGTTATGTGAAACATTGAGGGATTTTGAAACTATTTTACATGTAGTAATAATAATAATAATAGAAAATAAATTAAACCTAACTTTTCAACACTGGTTACATGGGATTTTTTGTAATGGATAGAAAGAGACTTCAGTACGTTATCAGAAGTTCACCACAGAACAGGGGCATCTAAAAACTTGCCAAGAGTACTGGGAAAAGTCTGAATTCCTTCACTCCTATAGCTCGGTCTCTCCATTTTTCCCCCACTCTCACCCCGTAAGTTAGGAAATCCCTAGGATAAGTACATAGGCCCTGCGTATGGTTGCAGGACCATTTATAGGCATAGATCTTCCACAGACACTTCAAAGAGAAAATGGTTGTTTAATATTATACTGCAGTACTGTAGGAAATGCACAGTCGTTGACCTTCTGTTGCTTCTCTACCCCTAGAGATGAGCAGAAGATGCAGCTTCTTATCAGATGAGGACAATTCCTATCCTTAGTAACGCTTCTGTTTAATTTTGTCCTCCTGCTTGAAAAATTTGACATGCAAGTTAGTTCTTGAGATTTTGTCAGATATTATTACCTTCTCTGTGAAAGTATGTATATGGCTCTGTGCTCTGCATAACCCAGGCTTGTGTAAAGATAAAATATTTAAAAATATGCAGTTGGGTTTTCTTTACCTTGGCCTTATTAAGTATAGAAAATAACCACTCGTGCTTGTGTTGAAGGAAAGTGTTTCTTTATGGGTTAGTGAAATAAGCTATTCAAAACCACTAAATCCTTCCAAAATACCCTTGCAGAGCTGTCAAAGTTAGTGAGACCTCGAGTTATATTATCAACAGCATGCTGTTAATGCTGCCAGAGTTTGAGGGAAGCATGAGTTTGACACTAAGCCTATTCAGAAATGACATAACGTTCTCTTAATCAATTAACGTACATCATCATCTCAGGATGTAACCTTCCTTTTCTTGTTCTTTTCAATGGGCTCGTCCTTCAGCAACAGGTCAATGTATCTATGTGTGCCTGTTAACGAAAGCAAATATCATGCAAATAGGAATGGAAAGTCACTTTAATTTTTCTTCCTGCATTTTCCTCTTGGTCGAAAGAGAGGGAGCTGATCCTGTGGGCATTTATTTCACACAAGGTCTTGTTTTCTTCTCTGGGACTTCTCTGAGAAACAGTAATTTGAAAGATCACCTCTTGTAATTACGTGCAATTCATATGAACCCAGCTGTTGCATCAGAAAACAAACAAACTGTCGACAGAAAGTAACACATTATAGTACGCTTGCTGAAAAACACATTGTCTGTATTAACATAATAATTGCAAATAATTCCTCCTATATTTTAAATATTGTCTTTTAGATTTCAAGTGATACTGCCCTTAAGCCAAAACTAGTTTATACGCTGAAGCTAATTGCTAAATGTCCTTTGCCACTTACCACATCAAAAACCAACTGTTATAGTGTCTAGCACTACGTATGCCAGATTGTTAGAAATTAAACAGCACAGTCTCTTCAAAGAAAATTTCTAATACTAGCATCTCATATAGAACAAAATCTTGAGCTTTTGCTGTGGTGGGAACGTGATAGCTTCTTTCTAAGCTGGAATGACAAGATTTTATGATCTACTAAGTAGGTAGAAAACGAGACACATAGACACTCTTAAGAAGGTCTTTAAATTGGAAATCACTCCTATGCGTGCACTTTAAGAACTCCAGAAAAAGCTCCAGTGTATGGAAAAGTCCACCTTGTTCCTGATTCGGATGAGATTTGCTCTTGCCATGGGGAGGGAGGAGGTTTGCAGGTTTTGCTTGTTTGTGTATCTCAGACTTATGAATCTAATATTCTTAGGTAATTTTCAATTGGGTACCTACTTTTAGGATCTGACCTCATAAATTGGCACCTAAGAGAGTGACTGCATTTTTCAAAATGCTGAGTGCCATCCGTGGCCCATACCACTTTCAGATGGCTCGGTTCAAGCGCTCACAGTGGCATTCTACCCAGCTTTCCTCCCGAGCTTGAACTAAACATGAACAAAATAATTTGACAGGTTCAGTTAGTACTTACTAATTTTTCACATAAGGTTGAAGCCCTTTCCTATTTGGGTTTTGAGGCAGAAATGCTAACTATCAAGTTAACGCCATATGTAATGCTCTATCCTTGCTATATTTCTAAACTACTCAAAATCAGTGTATTGGGAACTTCACATATACATTTATTCTGGCAGGATCCAAACCTTTTCTTAGGACTGGCTAAGTTGAGCACACTTGCCTTGAACTGATTTTCAGTTCCCTGTCGAGATTTGGGGCAGTTCTTATTCAACATGACATGATTTACCCCATTCTTATTTGCGTTGCGTACCTGGCACGCTATTATATTTACACTGCCCTTCTTTTTTTGGTTTTTTTTTTTGCTACACAAAGCTTTTTAGAGAAAAGCCTGAAGGAGTGATGGTTGTATATGAATGTTATTGACCTTCTGATTGTCTGACACAATATATAGTTCTATTTAAACTACACAGCTCATTACAGTTATTTTGTATACAATAGGCCTTTGGCCAGGTTACACAAAATAGGTCAGTACCTAGGATAAACATCAGTTTTTCCTAATTAGTAATTTCAGAAGTTCAAAGTTAATTAAGCACAAAGGCAGAAGGCTGGTTTGGTTCTGTGCAACCATGCAGACTTGTAACTTAGACTGCAGTGTCTTGGTAATGGAAATCCCCCGCAAGGCGAAGTGGTTGGGGTGGGGAGGAGAGCAATATGTGGCATCGGTAGCTTTTCTCTGCGCTTTGAGAGGAATGATTTTTATCCATGTCAGTACCTATTTTCTTCATTAAATTTCCCCACACTTTAAGCCTCCTTGGAAATCTTTGCCATATTAATGCGGGAAGGGATGAACTGGATGCTTTCAAAATTATAAGGAATATATGCTATACGTAGCGATTATATTGAACCACAATGCTCTGACTTCTGTATCCCAGAATTGTCAGGGAAGCAATAGGTTATCTTATGTGTGTTTTAGGTAAAAGTCTGTTTGAGACATCTTTGGGGCATTACCATCTTATTTTCCTTCTCAGAAAAAGACCTGTGTTGAAAACTTCTTAAATTACCAAAATCTGAAGAGTTCTCATTCCTAGTTCATGTTTTTGATGGTCTTTTCTTGTCACCTAATGCATCCCTAAAGAGGAGACTTACTTCAATTCATGGCATAGCAAATTGGAAATGGTAAGACACACTCAGTTCCTACCAGTACTGTTGATTTTTTGAGTGTCACTGCTTTATAAGGCACATTGCTGCCAGAGGAAACACTTTCCTGTAGTAGATAGTTTTCATTCCTTGAATTCAACCTAATCCAAAGAAATAGGGGGAATAATTTTTTAGTTATTTATTAGTGCCGCTAACATGAAATGTGTCACTACAGAAGAGAGCAAACCAAACTGAACAGGTGGGTGTCAGCCCCTTGCATGTAGCCTGCACGCTAGCAAAATGAGCTTCCCCCAAGTCTATAAAATGTATAACAGACTTTTGAGACTTAATAGTTAGGTTGATGGAGGATAGCCAAGACTACCAGTGCTGTGGATTAGAGAAAAGTCTGCAAGTACATCTTGAGGTATATGAAATTCATATACCATTTGGAGAGCAAAAGTAAAGGCTATGCTGCCAGCTAAACAGGCCCCTATTTAGTTCATAGTCTTAATAGAGCAGCTTGGTGCAGGTAGATAAAATCCCCTCTCCAACTCTAGCCTAGCCTAGCAAATAACAACGTAGAAAAATTACGCTGCCTTGTACTTAGTGGCTGTCTCTATATGGGTGAAAAAAAAAAATCTTTCTGCTATTCTTCCCATTTTCCATCCTCTTTCTAGCAAAACATCTCTTTCTTGCTTGTTCAACTATATTTGTCCGATAGCTCACTAACTACGCTGAGGAGCGTGTGTTAAGAATTATGGAGGATTACTGGCTGGTTTTTTAGCTCTGTGTTGCCATGGGAGGCCTGAGCCTGTAATTTTTCTTCCCATTAATATTCCTTGGGTGTACCTGTTATGCCCCTGCTTCAGAAGAAGTGTCTATGTCAGTGAGCACTGCTGGGCTTAAGACCACAGTGGTTTCAACACACACTGGTGATTTGACCCCCCAAAGAGTATTCCTTTAGGTGAAAAACTTAAGGCAGTTATTCTGAAGAGAAGCATTAACATTTCTCTGTGCCAAATGGTGACTTTGAGAGACTCAAAAGATGTAATAGTGACGGCAACTTGAATGCTCTGATTCCCTGGAGGTCCTAGAAAGGGTATTTGAAATCTCCCTTCTGCCGCTGTTGTTGGTTGTTGCTGAAATAAGCAGCCAGAGGAGAGTGAAATACATGGAAGGAAATCAATCTCAGGTGTGGACCCAGGGCAAAATGGTATAGCCAGGCCAGCGTAGGCAACCTGTGCCCACGGTGCTCGCTCACGGCAGCTCCCCGTTTCGATTAACACGGGAATGGTTCAGTTTGCAGAGCAGACTGCAAAGGCTGGGGAAGCAACATGAGACAGCTTTGCTTTGCAGAGCAGTCTGATATATTCCATATGGCGCGGGAGCAGTTTTTGACTTCAGACCTCTTTATCTAGGCAGGTTTGGATGGAGAAACGTCAAAAGCGAGGAAACAGAAGGCAGAAGGAAAAGTCAGAAACCATCGTCTGGTTTCTAAAGAGGTTGAACACTGTTTGGTTTGGCTTTCAGACGTGGCAATTTAGCAACAGGAAATGTCAGCTCATTAGAGCCATCGCATGGCATCGTATGATGATAGCAGTCATTCCCGCTGGCAGGGCTCCAGCCGTCACACTCAGTGGGGAAACGGCAGGGTTTGATATGAATGTCTCAATTTCATTTTTGCGACGGGACAGTTTAGTGGGCTAGTTGACTTGGCAGGCTGTTAACAGAATTAATTTGATTGCCTTGGCAGTGGTAGGAGGATGCATGAAGGAAACCTTCTGGCTCTGTTGCCAGCATTTAATACCAAATGATTATCATATACTATTGAACTGGTGCTGGATGAAGCATGTGTGAGGGCTTGCAACAACTTTACCAAAAATAGTAAGTGCCATTTGAAGTTGGCAAACATGTGTGCTCGAGAGAAAACAAGCTTTCCAGTTAAAGCCAGTCAGAACTTCAGCCCGCAGGCCTGTTACTTGTCATGTTCCTGGACTGTGTCATTTTTCATCCATGCTCCAGTTGTGAAAGTACTGCTTTGTATTATCTGCCACTGAATTATACTAAAAGCCAGGGCTGTCTGCTGTTGACGGAGACTGTTTCCACTGGAGGATGGATACCTGCATTAACGATAGCTGGATTTTCTGTTGAACAACTTGTAGTCTTGGCACCCAGTGTGTTATTTTGCCTGAAAATGCACTGGGAAAAGTATGGCACACGGAGCTATGCGTTTTACATATGTAAACCTCGCGTCTTTGTTTGGAATGAAAGAAAATGCCACTTGGCACATGACTTGTTTGTATAAAGGCCTTTTCTTTAGACACTTAATGTAATGCAAAGGATGTTCAAGAAGAAGCTGTGTATCTAGTAGGGTTTAGCTGGTCTTTTGGAGCCAGTGGTCTTACTCCAAGTGACTAATGGTAAAACAGGCGTGAGCAGTTTTCATCCAAAGGGCTGGAAGTGTTTAAAAGCATTCAGGAGAACCAGTTGCCTCTCCAAATTTAAAGCTGCAACACAGTTTCCATGATTAGGCCAATATCGGCCTCACATCCAAAACCAACACAAAATGGAATATCTATCTCGAAACTGGCACAAGACCTGTGGCTGAGGAAGAGGTTTTCTGCTAGATTTGAGGTGAAGTGCAATAAAAGGTTCCTGATTTTGAACACTAAAATGGAGATGTTTCAGCAGTCCAGAAAGCCCGTTCCTCTCACGCATATACAGACCCTTTCCCCGTTCTGCCACGTTGTGAAAACCACCAGGTCGTCTGCAGAGCTGGCACAGAGTTGGTGTGGGTAGAGAAGGCTCAGGTGTATTTTTTCCATGGCACAGATACGCTCCGAGAGCACCAGACCTTTCTGAAAGCTGTGAGGTGCTTTGGGTTCCTGTTTCTGGCTGGCATGGCTCTTGGCCTGTGTTTTTGTAAAGGCACCGTACGGTGTTATCATCGAGATTGCTTAACGTTTCCAGTGAAACACACTTGTTTTGCAAAAGCCAGATTTTAATTCTTCGTGCATATATTAGGGTTTGACAAAAGAAGAGGAATGTGTTCCTGAGAAACACTCTGAACCACCACAGTTATTTTTATCTGGCAGTATTCAAAAGGACATTACTTTAGCAGCAGCAGCATTATCATTACTACTTGTCTTCAATTCTCTTTGCTCCTTATCGCTATGAATTGAAAAATGCCAGGCAGAGTTGGGTTCTGCTTTTTCCTTGGGCCATTCTGCAGCTCGCTAACTTTTGAAAAAACCCATTTCTCGCCACCCTATGGCTTTTCAAAACCTAAAGAGATGCAGAGAAAGTACACAGTGAGGAAAAGGGAAGAGTTGGTACAAGCCTACTAGATTTTCCGTTACAGGTGGTGGCGAAAAAGAGAAGAAGAGAGAAGGGGGGGGAAGTTAAACTGTCACTATTTCTTTTCTGAAAATGATCCATAAAGAATTAAAAGTCAAACAGAAAAGACTATGGAAAAGTCCATTTTTGCACTTAAAAATAAAAATGTTGATCTCCTATAGAATCAGTTAATAACTTTGTTAAAGGTGTGTCAAAATCAAAACTCTGGAAGCTAGGAGATTTCAAAATTTATGTTATCCATGAAAAAAAGAAAAGGAATTGAACTGGAATCATAAACAAGTGTACAACTGACTTTAAAACTTCCTTGCTATCTCTTCCTGATGCTGGTTGTTGTTGTTGTTGTTGGGGGGTAGGGTTTATAAGAATTCATTCTACCATTTCTTACCTTTTATGATCTCCACTGAACCTTTCAGTGTTATATACGCTTGCGTTTCTTCTAACAGACTGCAGTGTGTACATATGTAGGGACATACATCTGCGTGCACATGGGAGCATGGAAAGCTCAGGAATTACTAATGGAAAATATTACTAAGCTAATATTTTAATGGCATTTTCTGCAGACGAAATAGGTATTTTATATAGATAAATCAACTCTTCTGGGGCAACAGAGAAGACAGTTCTTTATCCAAGCATCCCCAGGACCAATTTGTGGCTGCTACAGCCCACTAACAGGTGGTTTGCCTGCATGAGATCACACAGCAGTGACCATTCAAAAGTTTTCTGGTACCTCACACTAAATCAAAGTGATCTGCTTTTATAATTCACTACGCGATTGAAGGAGCAGTAGCGTGACCAGCACTCCGCGGCATTGCTCGTCTGCTCCTCCTTCTGTGTGCCTGCAAGGGTAAATGGGAGGGGGAAACAAATGGAGGAGGAGTACGAGATATATTGATTTTAGCTGGCGTGTGCCTTGCCAGCCATCCAGTAGCCACCACACAGCTTTGATGGCCACTGTACCCTCAGATGAACAGGGGAGAGTTCCCCGTTGGTGGAAGAGAAGTGAAAAGGAAAATCTGACGTCTCCACCAGCAGTTTATCGTGCTAGTTACCACTGGCTCTGCAGAGGCAGCCCTGTGAGAGAACGGGACCATGACCTGAGCAAACAGCTGTGGCCCTGAATGCCTGGGAAGGGGGAAGAAAGGAGGGATAACAGTTCCAGCTGGAGCAAAAAGGGAGGGAGGGGGCACGCAAGGGCTGCTGATTGCTGCTGGCAACTGCTCCGGATGGCTGGGCACAAATCCTCCCCCGCGAGTTCGAAAAGGGCACCGAAGCCTGTCCCAGAGCTCAGCTAGCAGGGGAGGGAGCCGCGGCTGGGAGCGGTCCTCATCCCCGTGTCTTTGGGCAGGATGTCTTTGGGTGATCTGAAAAGTAAGGATGGGAGAGAAAAGGGCTGGTAGGAAATAGCATGCACCCTTGTGATGAAGGTCAGCCGGAGTAGAGGGGTGGGCAGCGAGCTCTGATGAGAAAAAGCATCGCAGAAATGGAGAAGGGAAGAGTAAAACCTGAAAATCATCTGCTTTTTCTGTAGCTTAATGAGGACACAGTGAGGGTAACTGTGCACCAATAACTACAGTGAATAGTGCAGTTCCTTTGATTCTGCTTAAAGAACTTAAAATCTGATTTAATAATAGATATATCCTGTGTATTAATAAGCAGCACTCTGGTTCCCGATGAAATTTCACAGCTAGATGTTTTCTTCTGAATAGCTTTGGTAAATGGAACTTGCATCTTCTAGGATGTACCTTAAAAAAAATAAATGCCCAGAGTTCAGAGCATAATGAGCCTGCCAACACAACAGTGACAATATTAACCACAAGTTCGTGCTAAGATGACTTGGAACTAAGTTACATATAGTTCCAGAGCCTGCACCTGGCCTTGGCGACGCCTGCCTTTTTTTTGTGGTTTTGCATTCATATTTTCCTAGGTTTCTTCATGCCTGCTTTCTCACATGAAAACTCCACACAACCAGGGGGAGCTGGCTGACTAATTGGTGGTATAAAGGAAATGGTAATAGTGAGTAAAGCACACTCAGCAGCATAAAGAGGGAAAAAAAAAAAAACAACTGGGGTAGGGGAAGAACTATCTGAGTTGTAGCAATCAAAGAAATTACAGTTCATGTCAAGAGGTGGAAATGTTCAGAAAAATATAACTGTTGTATGACCGTCTTTTACATTCTCGTTTCATCTGCCACATATGGTATGGCTCCATGACTTTAAGTTAAACTACGTGTTTCCGAGGGGCATTGGATTTAGTGTGACGACTGTAGTGCATGGCGTGTCACTAGCTGTTAAGGCTTGTGCTCTAATTAACTTGAAATGGCATAGACTGGGAGTATATATAATTGTATCCTTATTAACACATTAGGTTTGACAGGAATTACTGGGCTTGGTTAATATTAATGTTCAACAAGTTAATTTGACATAAGTGAATTGATATCTTTCCCAATTTAATGGTAAGTTCGACGTACATCAAATACAGAAATAAGGCTAGGTTTTTTTCTTTTTCTTGAGGCTGATGTGCCGTAGGTTGCTCCGAAAGGAAACGAGAGTAGGAATCCAGTAGCCGCTGGGAACGGCTTTAGCCAGGTTTGCCACCAAAAAAGATGTATCCTGCCCACTGAGCCCCACGGACTCAGTGCATTTGAAACCCTCAGTGATGGAGAGGGTTACCTGAATGTATACACATCATTCCCATCTTCCACCCATTTAGAGAATCCAGCGTTTTGTGGAGGGGAGAATATCATGCTGGGGGAAACACGGCGCAGGCTATGAATAGTACAAGGTTTTTTGGAAAGTCCACGTCCACTTGGAAGCAGCAGATTTTTACTCTTTGGCGTTCTTATAGGAGACTTGATGTACTTGTAACCTGAGCTCTGGCAATTGTCAGCATGAAAAGCAAATGGTCAGATGCTGTTCTAGTGCATATTTTTTCAAATATATTCAAAAGGCAAGCGGTACTGCAGGAAGCATATTTGCCAGGGAAATACAGATCTTTCACTATGGCCATGACTGCTCTATTGTGTACCCTCACATTTAGTCTAGAGGAATCTTCTCAGGATGGTTAAAGCCTGTTTTTCCTTTGCAGGTTGAAGGTGTATAGAAAAGCAGTGAATGCCCCAATCTTGTGTACCTATAATCACTACACGTGACTTTACTAGCAAAAATGTTCGGCTTTGTGGCCATCTTGGCAGACTCCTCCCGGGATCTGAGAAGGCAGCACGTGTTATAATGCTCGCATTGACAATAATGAGGAATTTGCATTTGAAAGAGATATATTAGGTTTGTAGGTGATGCACCTTATGAACAGACTCTTCAGTCGCTTTTCCAAAGCTACGATGGCTTTAAAATGCCAATAGGAACAAAAAGACTCGTTAAAGTTTATTTTTATCTATAGGGAAAGGAACCGTGATTATGAATAGCCTTGGAAACAATATCTATAGATTAATATGCGATTTTGTTTCATGGTAACTTTTCTGGCTATGCTCTGGTCAAACACTGAAGTACTGTGCCTTTGTAATTGCGGGTAGATACGTGCCAAGCTTTCCTGATGGAGCGTTAGGCACCTTTGCCTAAACTTTCCTGGTTGTGCTGTTTTAGGATACACATGAAAACCAGCAGTCATCCTCATGGCCAGATTTATTTTACTGAGTCTGGCAACCAACCTTGCATGCAGCACACTGACAAAACCCAAAGGGTGCAAAATTCAAACCCAGGCGAGGGACACTTTGCAATATTCTTTCTATTTAACAAACACTCCTCGTGTGAAGAGGAAGGTGCCTCCATTCATGCCTATAGGAATTTATGGATTAAGTCTCCTGGCTCTCCTGGACGGATGCAGGCTACATACTATGGGATATTTTTTTCACCTGTTAAGTATATATCTCTCTCTTTCTTGATCCATTTCCACAGACCTTGGGAACTTTACAAGTGTCACTTTGCAAGAGTTATTGTAAAGTGACTATTGTGCCATTTTACTAGTATTTTTAATAACACCAGATTATATGGAGGTCTTCCATTTCTGGTATCCTCAGTTATCTATGGCCGATGGGTAAGAAGGTCACGCAGTACAGTGCAGGAGTATCAGTGCAAGTAGACTTGAAATGTATTTAGAGGTCTAAGATCTGTGTTTGCATAAACAGAGACCCCAGGATGGGAGGGTTTCGACTGTGGTGCACCATGTGACTGCGTGCTTTCTCTCTAGTGAATTTGCGAGCAGAAACTCGGGGAGTGGGATGAGGGGCGAATAGGACCGTTCCCAGTGCCTACTGTCCAGGGGGTCCTTGCTTCGGTTGGGGCTTCTGGGCCATGAGTTACTTCACTTGCGTCTGCCGATTTCCTCTACGTGACATTTTACACCCACCAGGTTCGTGGCCAGAAACCTAAAGTTTAAGACAGATGAGTCAAACCAAAACAGCACCCAGTGTTTTTCCATTTCTGACCCTTCTGCACTTTGTGTGAGCTTTGAAGCAG
The DNA here is from genome assembly GCF_000690835.1 of Fulmarus glacialis. Lineage (NCBI taxonomy): Eukaryota > Metazoa > Chordata > Aves > Procellariiformes > Procellariidae > Fulmarus > Fulmarus glacialis. The sequence goes on from NW_009228505.1 coordinate 44,268, forward strand.
CCAGCTGGTAGAGGAGGACGGTGGTGTCCCCTCCCTTAGCCCTGTGCAACTGGGTCTAGCGTTGACCTCGTTTCAGGGAAGTTTTAACCAAATGGATTCTTACTGGACCTTCCTGGTTGTTTTTAGAAGGCAAAATACGTGTGAAATGACTTCTGCTAAAGTTAGAATTACACCTGGTGGCCGTATCTGCCATTTGGCTGGAAGGCTCCAGTGAGGCATTACTGAGGCATTAGCAGCGGGCTGATAGGGGATATTTATAGCCAGTAGAAAAAAATCTGCTTGTTGAAAAGCTTGTTCCGCCATTCTGGTACATGATGCCTACCATGTCTTGCACCCCAGAATGTAACAGATGCTTCTCTGATAGAGTTTTAGAGGATGCATCAAATCCTTGGTGATATAATGAAACAAAGTAAAGGGAGGTTTATA
>NW_009228506.1:0-4147 GCF_000690835.1 Fulmarus glacialis
ATTCTTTTTCTTGCCATATCAAAAGACCTTCCCCACTAGTCTTATGTGTAACGGTATAAAATACACTATATATAGTATATTATAATCCATTTAGGCTATCGGTAAGATTACAGGTGAGCAGATTATTAACTATTAGTAATCACAATAGATACATGATTAATAATATCAACAATAAAGGCTATTAGTACCACATCTACCACAAGTACAATAGAAATAACAACTACTTTCTCCTGTGCTTTACATTATATACCTTTGTTCTATTCATTAATTCACAAATTAAATATTAATAAGAATCTCTCAAAAGTATCTCTCAAATGCATGCTGACTACTATCACTAATAACCATTAATATGTCTTTCTTTGCCCTTTGCATCTGTTGCGATCTGAAATACCAGACAAATTCAGTAGCTGGTGGGCTGGTGTTCTTTATATGATTATACCAGAAATGAATTTGGTCCACATGCCTGCTTAATTCAACAAGTCCAGGTTGGTGCCTCACCTGCTCTCTTTACACTTTGATTGCCCCGTATCACTGACGTTTCCACTCTGCAACATGTGTCTTTCAGCCACTAATTTTTATCAAGATATCTTAAAGATATACTAAGGTGTTTGCCTTTTCAACATTACATCTGTGTCCCCCTTCCGCTCTGTGGCAGAAAAGGCTATTACATCATTTACTTTTATCCATGCTCTTTTTTCCTGGGAGAGAGGGTTGTGGGAGGATCCTCACAGGGGTTCATACCCTCCTTCCATCGCTGCCTCATCAGTTCTGCTCCTGAGACAATTCCTGGGCAAAACTCAGAGAGAGTAGCTCGTGAAGAGGCAGCCTGTCCACAGGTGAGGGCAGGAGCTAAGTGCAGCAGGCTAACCAGTGCTGAACAGGGAAGAAGTGACAAGGGCACCCTCATGATGGAGAGACTGAAGGATGTGGTTTCATAAAAATCGAGAGTGCTTGGGATCAGGCCAGTTAGAAGGAAGCAGTGCGTGCTAAAGCCCAGAGCTGAAAATTGCGAAGAGAAGAAAAAAGAAAAACATCCCTTTTAACAAGAAGCAAACCTATTCAGGATAATACATCAAACCTTAGCTTTTTACGTGGCCGTGTCTACATTTGTATCTATGGACAGTACTATGAACGTACGTTTTGTCACATTATAAATTTTATGGGGCAAGTACCATCTGTATTTGCACAGCCTTGGAGCCTGACTGGGGACTGCAGGAATCACCACAACCAAGGCAAGCCAGGCACCTATCTTGGTGCGATTCAGGACACAAGAAATTATACTAACAAATCTGTGAAAGTCTTAGGCCTTATGCTAGCATCACGACTACATGAATAATAGCTTCAACGAGAACCACTGTAACTGATTCTAGTAATCGAAATGTGAAATCACTTGCATCTTACGGGAAATTCTGCTCTTTGGGCTTTTTTGTGCTTTCTCTTTCTGACAGAGTTGGGGTAGATCTGGGCATTTCTTGCAATTCCAAATCCAGAGCCAATAGCTAAGGAGGGCTGTGAAGTGCAGAGATCCAGAAGGTAATAGGGCTCCCTGTCATTTGGCATTTGCTCAGAAAAATATTCCTACAGACACAGTGATTACATCAGAAAAACTCTACTTTTAGCTTCCTTATGGAATCTAGGTAGGCCTAAACAAAATCAACACATTGTCCATATGAACCAATAACAAAGCAGAAAACAACACATCGGAAGATTAAAATCTTCTAGAAAAGTCTAAATATTTCTGCTCTGTTATTTTGTGCCCAGTGACACACTTCTCAACAGCAGGACAAGTGAGACACAGGTAGAATGAAATGAGAAAAAACACTGAAAAGTTTAACAGTTTGTTGTCTAGATGTTTCCACACAAAAGAGAATCATTGATGTACCTCTAAAATTGCATGTAGCTTAAACCCCAAATAGCTGCAAATGCATGTGATGGAGTTACTGCTGTATAAAACCAGTAGCTGCACAAAGAAGGAAGCCCACGGTACCTCCACAGATTGTAGCTAATTCACAGACAGTTTTAACACTGAAGACCTGCGAGGTAAGGCTTGATTTCTCCTAGGCTTATGTGAGCGGGAGCTTGCGAAACCCAAGAGAAAATCCAGTTACTGCAAATTTGTCTTGAGGAAGGAAGACAGAAGCACAGCTGGCAGCATCCCTGCTGGGTCAGTAGGTAATGTCTATGCTTCAGTCCCGGTTATAGATAGGCTGGTAGCTAAACTTGCACAGTCCCAGGGTTTGTCCACAGGAGGTTTTTCAGCCTGTGCTGAGTTTCACAGTGCTACAACATCTTGTAGTTAGCTAATTTAAGGCCACGTAAGTACTTCCCTCACAAGAAGAATTATATAAAAACTGCAGAGCTAGTGAAGCTCCCACACGTGTAATAAACTATTGCTAAATACAGTTCTGTATTCAGCAGCCTTAAATGTGGGGTAATCATTAAGCATGCCTGTTAAAACTGTTTAGTACAGAGTGGTCATGGTGTAAAAAAACCTCTCTCAGTTTCTTCTTAGTAGCTATGCCAACTAATGCAAATTAATTCCTTATGTTGTATTTACAAGCAATCATTTTCCTGGAAGCAGGGAAAAGAGCTGTTCCTTTGGGTCAAGCCACTAAAGATGTATTCCAAGGCAGATGAGTATTGAGCCATTGAAGAAGATAACTAAAAGTGCTGGAACATGGTGCATCTGCGTGTAAAACTTTCCAGTAAAATTCTTTGTAGAGTACCACTTCAAGTCAAAGTCTATATAGGAAATAAAAAAGCACCAACACAAGAAGGAAGTGCTCTGAAACAGTGGTCTCTAAACTTCTTTTGTTGTGCACCCTTGATATATGTATATTTATTTATTTTAAAGTTATGTACGTGTACTACTGAAGTTGAAATATTTTCTTCCCGCACCGCAATGGATCATGTTGTGCACCCCCTGGAGTGCATGCACCCCACTTTGGAGACCACTGCTCTAAAACTTATTCTAATGTTGTACACTGTCCTAAGAAATATGTTGCAGTATCTTGTACAAGGAAGACCCAAGAGAAAAACAACACGGTTTGGGCTAAGGGGAACATTGATACTAAGAAACATCTTTAACATCAGCATGTTAAAATATTCAGAGACTGTGAAGCACCATATATATCCCAGATAAGAGCTTTTTATGAACACAAGCAAAAGATTGTTGTTAAAATTTGTCCACAGGATTAAACCAAGTTTACCTGTGAATGGTAGGCAGCTGATAAGCGTGTTTGGAAGTGGTGTACCCTGGACAACCTCCAGAGTATCTGGAAGAACAGAGACCCCCATCATCACTACTATTAACAGAAATGTAAACAGTTATAGTGCTTTCTTGCTGCTTTCCTAGAAATCCACATTCTGTTAGCTAACTCAGTCTTCCTTACACCTTGAGACTTGATACAGACAGCATCAACATTACCTTCTCCATACGAATAGCCACCATCAAAATCCTACCATTTATAGCCAACATCAAATTCTAGTTACCTGCTTTAAGAATTTGTCTCACTGCTGAGAATGCTAAGGGCATCTTCTTTAATAACAATTATATTTCTTTTGTCCCTTTTGAAGTACAAAAGTGATGTTCTCACATAAAGTGATGTCCTGAGAAACTGCAGAATGAATAATGTGTGGGTTAGTGTTTTAGCTTGTGACCATCTCAGAGTTGAGTGCTGAAGGCTTTGAGTTAGACATAAAACACCCCTGACATCAGCATTTCACATTGATCCCCCACCCATCCCCTTGGTATGTGTGAGGCTCATTACAAGGCACCTAGTGTTCCTGGGTTTGGCACGAGACCAAGCTGGTCTGTACTGCCAAGGCTGACAGACTTTAGGGCATGCAAAGAAACAGAGAGAGTGAGAATTAACCTCCTAAATCTGAGGATCAGGATCACTTCCTTTGTGACTTTTCCAAGGTTACACAGGAGGCAGGTGAGGAAACTGGGAACTGAGCCCTGGCAGCACATCCCTGGTGAGCTGAGGGGTGAGTGCAGAAACAAGCAGCCTGCAGGCTTCATGGGGAGATGTTTAAACCTGCGTATCTGCTGAAGGTGGAGCGTATGAGGACCTGGATGTGAGTCAGTAACAGGCAGGAGGAGTGCCAGGGTTTGGCTGGAAGCAGAACCATGTTTCTCTTTCCC
>NW_009228506.1:4178-19810 GCF_000690835.1 Fulmarus glacialis
GCTCCAGTCTGGAAGTCCCCATCCTGTATATCCAATTTCTGATTGCTCCATCCCATCCCTCCACCTCTGATCCACCCACCCTCTTTTCTGGGCCCTGCCTTCCCCTGAGCAGAATCTGAATTCTGAGTGACATGCCACCTGCCTGCATGACCCAATCTGGCAGACCCGATCCAGCCAGTGGATTCCTGTCCCAATTTCTGCTCCACCTTTTCATGAAAAGAAAAAAAAATAAGAACACAACCACTAATAGAATAGCAATTATATTAGTCTAAAATCCTACAGAGTTTGCTAAAGCCTATCATCCTCAGAATGGTTTGTAAACACTGGACTGTACAATTCCTAGAAATCACCAGCTCGTCTATAACATACATTTGTCAGAATAAAACATCTATGGAAAAGATATTCTCTGTTAAAAGCTTCAGGCTTTTTCATTAGGAAGTGACACTTTATATATTTCTCATAAAAACTCTGGCACCTCCCACCTTTTTGGCACTAGTTTCTCTCTTTCATAATATTCTTGTGTGCTACAGATGATAAAAGGGATGGCTGAGTTTCAGCTGGATGCTTTTGAAACACCAGTGGGCGATCCGCAATGAGATGATTACCTGTCAAACAGTTGATCCAATTTGTCACACTCTATTGGGATTTTAATAAATGTGAAGGAAGCAAAAAAGTGATTTGCGTAGAGTCAGAAATTGATCCAAACTTTCCTTCCCCCAACACACTGCAGAGAACTCAGAACACTTCAGCTGGCTGGGTTTTTTTTTAATGAGAGAAAACCAAGCTATAAATCTCAAAACAAGATTCTTATCCAGATTTGAACCATGATGAAGCTCAGTCAGGATATTTGGCTCTAGGTTTTGGGTCATCCAATCACAGGAGTAAGAAGTTCACCATAACATTTAAGATTCAGTCATTTTAATGTTTTCTAACATGGAAAGACATTTTGATTTGGGGTTTTGACTCAGAACAGGTTGAGTTTACTTTTGTCTATGTTTTTATAAGTGCATTTTCTTCCCAAAGCAGTTTGGACTCAAAGCTCTGCCTGGGGACAGGAGCCTTGCTCCTGCAAGCTTTCAAAGAGAAAGAAGGAATGGAGTATCTTTCTAACTAATCTAGCAGGATGAGAAGGAACGGGTTGGTAAAGTTTCACATACATTTGGACAAGTGTCTGCACTTTTCGATGATTATCTGAAACACTGTTCCAAACTTTTGGAAAGATGTCTGGTACTTATCAACATCCATGAAATACTATTCCTTATTGTGTGAGAATCTGGATTAAAATAATTGCACAAAATCCAATGGTATCATGACACTGTTTTCAGATTTTCTGTAAGAATTAGAAAAAAGTCCTCACACCCTAATATTGCTCTAAAGCAAAGTCTTTCTGATTATTTAACTCTGTTTCCTGTTGTCAGTTACTTTCTGAAAATTATTCTTTTAAAGTCAATCTGAAGCTGACTGCACAAAATCTGAGTACTTGGCATGGTTGCCTTGTTTAGACTTCCCCTGCATGAGAGCTGTGAATAATGTTATTGTCAATCTGCTCCACCAAACCAAGCACTTCTCAAACATCTGGAATCCTTTAATTTCTTCTTGACTAAAGTAACAGCCTTCTGTGGGGCAGCTTTCTAGAGGCCATCAAAACTAGAAGCATCTCTTAACCTCCTGGTGAGAGTAATTTCCACAGATGAGACTGGTACCTGCGTTCAGAAGCCACCTGCCGTAGGAGATGTTGGTTACATCCACTGTGTCCAAAATTTTCCACGGCTAACAATTTTTTATTATCTGCTAAGGACTGATGTTGGCAGCACTTTCTTGTGATGTCACTAGAGCAGCAGTAGGGATGATTTAAAAGCCAGGAGCTTTGAGTTATTGTTTAAGGTACTTGATTAGCTAGGTACTGTATTCTTCTCACATTTGTCTACAGAAAAGATGCATTTACGGGAAGTTTTCCAGATCTCTCTTCATTAAAGTGAAGAGGTCACATTTTATTTGCTGCTAAATAAAATAGTATATTACATTGCAGATTATTATACCTAAGTGTGTGTGCTTGGACGATACTTCACAGAAAGCAAGTCAAGTGCAGAGCTATAATTTGTTTCTTCTCGAGAGCCATCTTGGCTCAGAAAAGACCTTTTCTCTCCAAATGTTAAAGGTTTTGTGGAACACTTCTAATCTTGCATTCTCTGTATCATAGTTTCAAATGCTTTCTGTTGACTGTTTAAACATAAATCAAAGTATAGCAGGGCAATTTTTGCCTAGCAAAGGCCTGGAAACCAATTCCTACTGGATTAGAGCTTTAAAGGAGGCATATTTGGTTTTGTAATGTTCGACTTTTGTGTGTACTTCTGCCTTTTGAGTTTAACAGCTCCAGCTGTGTGTCCAGAGTGCAATTAGACAGTCTAAAAGGGGTTGTGACTTAAGCATTGATCTCACACTTTGGGAGTTAAAAAAATGAGTTCCCTCCTTTGACACAAAAAAAGTCATACATGAAACACCCTCATCCCATCTTTTAGGAATATTAGATGGCATAGCTTCACTTTGTATAAACAATTGAAGGTTACAGCGTAGGTAATCAGAAAAACTGTTGAACTGCAGGAGGAGTGGTACCTTCACCCGAAGAGACAGGTGAAACAGTTTGGTGAAACAGTAACCTGCCTGGCCATATCTGCAGGAACTCAAACACTTCAGCTAACCACAGCTTTTTTCTTCATGGTTATGCCCCAAAGGGTTTGAGCCTAGACCGCAAAGAATATTCTACATCCACCTTGCACTTGGAAGTAGTGCCACATGTATACTCCACAGGTCCTGATGCTTGTTTGGTAATTCATTTGTAACCGTCATGTTTCTGTGGCACCGATAACTTGTATTTGATTTATTTTTGCAGTTAACTTGCAGTTGTCCTGCAAGTTCCAGCACAGAAATCAGTTTCATTCCCTGTAGTTCTTACATCTGATCTAATATTGGATAGAGTATTTGTAAAAAATGATTGCTTTCCTTGCTAAGATATAATGGAACAATGAGGTGTGTTTTAAAAATAGCAGGTTCATATAATTACAGAGTCATAGGGATGAAAAGGCCTTGAAAGGTCATCTAGTCACCTATGTGCCCCACAGGGAAATCAATTATACCCACATTATTTTTGATAGATGTTTATACCCACATTATTTTTGATAGATGTTTAGCTAATTTATTTTTTACAGCCTCTGAGGATGGAAACTCCACAGGCTCCAGTGCTTCACTATTTATATAGTTAGAAAGTTTCCATAATCTCCAATCTGCACCTTTCCTATTGCAATCAGAGCTCACTAGCACTTGCCCTCTCCTCAAAAGTTACAGAATACAGATCTTTCTCTTTGCAACAGCTTTTGTGTAAGTTTTCCCGTTTCCCCTCATGCACCTCTTCTTTGGCCAAACAACATAAAAAGCAAATACACATGCTGTTTAATCAAAACAGTTTCTTTTTTAGGCTAGGTGTATATGCCAAAAGGAAGGGGAAGGACCAGAGTGATGGAGAGACTACATTAAACCTTCAAGTGATAACTTATTTGCTATACGTTACTACCTCAGCCATACCTTGGCATAGAGGTCTGCAACTCATCGCATGTGGGATATTATTTAAGTTAGTGTCAATTCAACATGCAGCAGCTGCTTACAGACGTGAATGTTTTCCGAGACCGAGATTGCCAGCTCTGTAGCACTGGAAAGATCTGGTTCCTCATAGCTTTGTATGTAGGTTACAGAGAAGATTTCTCTTAGGTCTCTTCCTTATTGCTGATATCAGAGTCATGGTGTTCCTGTAATTCTGCCCACTTACTAACAATGTTATTTAGCCTGCAAATAACTAACTACCTAATGCAATTCACTGTATTTTTTCCAGCAGCTGTAATTATTATATGAGATTATTTTGGAGGCCATACAAACTTAGCAGCTGAAGTGAAATGGTGGCAAGGCGCAGTATCTGTTGGTGACCCAAGGTTTGTCTTCCAAAAGGTTACTAGCTGCCAGATTTTCTCTCTTGGGACTGCTAATGTGCAAGTCAAGGCTAAAGCACAGCTGAACTGCTTGGTACTGTGGGACTTCATAATCCTTTGGAAAATCAGTTACGAAATCATATCTTTTGTGAGTTTGGGTATTTGGGGGGATTTAAAATGTTATTTATACTAGAGAATACAGACATTGGTATTTCATACATAGATCTTCTTCTCTTATGTGTGCAACTGGAAGTTTTAGCAACTGCTAAGGTCCAGATTGCATCCACTTAACTTCAATTCTGGGTACCAAAAAATAACCACTTATGCTACCTGTATCATGCACTATAGTTCTCATGAGCCTAATCACAATACCCCTCGTCACTTCTTTCTTTTCCTTTCTCTCCAGTGTGCACCTTCCCCCACATGTCAAGTTCACTCTACAGTCTCATATTTCAATTGCCCTGGCTTGAGGAAATGTCATGTTGTGTTGGAGTCTAAGAATAGAAGGTGCTCATCAGTCAACATTTTTATAGTGTGCTCATCGTCACCACAGTAAGCTGATTTGGTACTCTGGATTTTGACCACTGCCTTGGTCAATCACTGAGCAGATTTATTCATCATCTACCTATTCTTATGGATTTTTTTCCATCATGGCCACCTAGATTAAAAAGAAAGAAGGGAAAAGAGGACAAAAATCATCAAAATTCATGTCTCTAGTGAAAAGTATTCAACACAGTCTGAATTTAATAAATGCTGAAAATAACCTCTGTTAAAAAAAAACACATATCCCCCCCCCCCGCCCCAAATTCCAGTCTGGACTATGAGTAAATATATACTATGAATAGATGATTTTATGAAATAGAAGTTTTGTTTCTAAAAAAAAGTCTCTATTTATTAGAAGAATGGTTTTCTTTCCTCAAAGGCATTCATGGATGGAAAAGTTATATTTTCTATGTATTGACATCCTATACAAAAATTAACTTTGGATAGAGAACTTCAGTGCTTATCCCTGCTCATTGTTACTGTAATTAAAAACCAGCAGTGTTACTCTAATTATAGCTTAAGTTACTGCCATAGTCAAAGAACACCTATCCCATTTGTATTATGAAAAATAATGTAATAAATAAGTTGGACAAAAGCATTAAGATTCTGATACACTAATGCTCTCACATTCTTTTATGAATGTCTCAGCTACTTTTGACAAGAAAGAATAAGTATACTTAATAAATAAGTACATATCAGGCAAGAATATAGCCATATATATGTATAAAGTGTATATAAGAAAAGTAAGAATACAGATTCAGAGACTGTGTTCCAACCCATTTCTCCACAGCTACAACCTCCCACGAAGTATTATTTTTTTCTAGCTAACCTTGGTTTCCTAGCTGCACTGAGGAAATCTGACGTATGTGCCACATGGAAAGGCTTTCCGTTCCTGAGTGCCAAAGTTTTGTTCTACCTTATCAGACTATGTAATGATTATTGGGAGCACCCAGTAACAGGGGTATTTTCCTCCCTAGTGGATTGCTGTCAGTAAATTGGTTCTTTCTCACTGGCCTCTACGTCCAGCCACATTTGACAGAATATATAGTTGATCAGATTCCAAAGAATTTGCTCAGTTCCGAGAAAAATTCTTGCCATAATATGCAGATACTTTTCTGGGATCTCTGGCAATAACACAAGTATATCCCAGTCCTGAGTGAGCTGTCTTACCTGTCTGAGGGTGAGTCTGCCCAAGCCAAAGTTAGTATGCATAAAGTCAAGGCTACTCTCCAATGTCCGTTTGAGTAAAGAAAATTCTACATTTTAAAGGAATAAGGGCAAATTCACAAATGAACGTACATCCTTTGTGAAGGGGGATGGATTTATCTCCAAGATTTAATTGAAAAATATGGGAAGAGGAAGACAATGACCTTAGTGAAGAAAATAAAAGGGAAAAAATCAGAGCATGACCTAGTCAGGTCTAGCTTTATTATGAAACATAAAATATTGTGCCCCATTCACAGAATCGTAATAAAAGTCTGGCTTGAAAGGGATGTCTGGAGGTGATAGTCCATGTACGCCTGAGGCCAGGATAACTTCAAAGTGCGACGAAGGTTTCTCAGGGCCTTGTCCAGCCAAGTACTGAAGCGCTTCACAGATGGAGATTTGTATGAGGGACTCACCTTTCTAGTTCACTTTTTCCTTTACCTCATTTCAAAAGATTATTTATTGAAATATTTTGGCATTGAGCTTCTCCTAAGTATTTTTTTCAAAAGGCTCTCATTTGAGATTTGCTTCAGAGGCCTCACAAATGTAAGCTTTCATGTAAGGTTCATTTTGTGTTTATGAAACTAGGTGGCAGAGAGGTCTGTGGACTGACCGCACATGCTGCTTCAGCAGCAGGAACCGGAGTGCCTAAACCCTGGTCTTGTCTTGGTAGCAGTTTTTAGATAGTTTTTTTTCCCAAGGGGCAGGGATCAACAGGAACAAATTTTAATGTCAAGGAAAAGTGTTTAACAAATAGGAATAATTATATTTCTCCTTGAGGAAGAAAAAAAGTATGGTAGCTGTCCTCATCCTACAAATATTCCTGTGCTTAAATCTCAATGCAAGGAATTCCACTACCTTTTGTAACCCATTGATTGTGATGGGGTTTCACATCTGTCTACATCCAAGCATGCTAGTAAGTGTTTGCAAAACCCAGGTGTTAGTACTGAAGATTGCTGAAACTCCTTGTACCTTGGTGCCTGGAGCTGCGGGAGACGGGTAGGAAAAAGTAGACTGAGGGTCTGTGCCCAAGAGAGGCACCACAATTCTAAGCTTAAAGGGAGCCCAGTCCAAAAGGAGTGTGCTGTGTCATAGTCAGAGGAACCTGGATGTTCATCCAGGATTTCTGGGCACATTGCAAAGGTGTTGCTACTGCTCTGGGGCTGTAGAAATGTAAAAATGTGGTAGGGCCCTCAGTGACATTTAAAAGCAAGAAAGGGATAAAGAGTGTAACAACTTCAGCCCGGTGGTGTTCTCTAATGGCACAAACTCTCCTGGTGTTTCCCGCATGCCGTGGCAGCTGTGCTGCTTCCAAGGAGCTGTAAGGGGAGGATGCAGCATGATGCTGCTCTGTGTTGCTGATTTATATTCTAGAATGAAATACTTTAATTAAATTACTGTGGAATGAAAATATGATAATTTTCAGTAGACAACGGAGTAATTGGGCATTAGAGGAGTAAAATGAGCTGTGACTGGGGCAGCAGTTTAGTACTGCAAGAAAATTGCAGTAATCCTAATGAGGTGCTAAAAAGCAAAATGAAAGCAGTCCCAGCCAGATAGTTGATTTAAAAGCCCAGTTGCTTTAGGGCTTTCATGTAAAATGTATCAACCTCATTCTTATCTACAACACTTTATCTATTATTGTCAACCACTGTCATGACAGTGTGAGCTTCACCAAATGAGCACAAAGACAAGGGGATGTTGAAGTTAATTAAAAATGCAGTATTTTAAAAATTTAAAATCTTATTTAAGCCCTGGTCAAGTATAGACTCTGTTTTACTGTATTAGTTCTGAAAGTAACATGAACAATTGAAATAAACTCTGAAAGGCCTTGCTATTTCATAAACAGAGTATGTATACACAGGATATCTTCCAGCATGGATGCCTAACTCACAGATAAACATTATGCTAAATATTCACCAAAATAAATCCACTTCTGCATCAAAACACATTTGTCTGGCATAATATATAGGGCATTCATACAGAGCTCTGGCTTAAGTGCATTAAGGCATCCTAATTTTCAGCATTAACTCCACTCCATATATAATTTCTTTCTTTGTATCCGCAGTGTTACCTGTTGGCTGATTTTAAAACAGGATTTCTCAAGCAATAACATCCTAGCTCCTGTCTGATCACTGAATACATGCTAGACTCATGAACTAGCGAAGCACACAGGTATATGTTTAATTGTTCCTATGCAAATAGACTCATTGGGGTCTTGTGTGGTTAGAGCTGGACAGAGTCAGGAGTGTTCTACAGGATCTTCCGAAACCTCCACTATTTCTGGTTGAGAAGGTGTAGGAAGGTCAAGAAAATGAGGGAGGTTGATGGTCTAGGACTCAGAAAAAGGATTTTCAAGGAAGGGGCTTTGCTGCATTATATTAATGACCCTGCAAATAGAAAGTGAGATGAAAGGTGTGTTCTACTCATTTACTATGTTTAGAAGAAAATTAAAACCAGGGCATGAGTCTGCACATTTTCCACACTCTCTTTGTGTATAGAATACCCCCTGCAAAAATGATTTTTTAATTAAAAAGAAGTGCCAGTGAACTGTTGATGTATTGTGAAGCCAGAGAAAGTCTGACAGCATAAGTATAATATGTGGACCAATCAAGTGAGAAAGTGGCTGAACTTGGAAAGAAGATTATAGAGAAAACAGCAAATCATCTCGACTGTCTCTCCCACCCAAAGACTACCTTACCTTCAGGGAGACAAAAGAAAGACCAAACTTCGGGGTGGACGCCCTGCCGTTTGTCATCCCTGGCGGCCCGGCCGGTGTTACGAGCCCGCAGAGCCTCGGTCCAGCCGGCCACCCGCGCGGCGGTGCGAGCCCGACATCTGCTGTGTGCTGCCGCCCGGCGAGCCGCGGGCAGCGCCTCGGGAGGAAGGCGCTCTTGAAGAAGCTATAGGTTTCATACACCAAAAAACAAACCATGACGTAACTATTCCCATCTCTCTGAACCTTTTTTCCTCTGTCCCTTCAGAGCCACTAAGTATTTCTCAGGTGAACTATACATCAGTACTGAAGGGCTTATGATACTTTCTAACTTTGTCGTTACTCAGTAGCAATTTCATAGATATGAAGTATCTAAGGAGAGGAACTTCCAAGCAAAGCCAAGCATAACTCCAGATCTGCAATTGCAAAAAAAAAAAAGAGGAAAAGGAAATATTTCAGCCTGCATAAAAGCTGATGACTTCTGCGACTTAATGAGCCAGAGGATACAGTGACCCAAAAGAGCTGGCCCTGAATTCTGCCTGACCCTTGTGTTCTCCACGGGCTGAGGACCTAGAGCCAGCTAACCAGAACACTAGACACTGTGTTTAAGATCGGAGTGAAGCTGCCCAAATCCAGCTAGAGGTGGAAATGCTGCTAATTCTCTCTCACTCTTCATAGAAAGATATTCAAATGCTGTAAAAAAATTTAGGGCAAAGTCTAGCTCACTTCCAAAAATAAACTGTAAGATAAAATTTGCAAAGTCAAAGGCAGAGTTGAAAAACCCTTTAGGCACACAGAGGTACACAGTGGGTTCAAGTGGGTAAATCAGACTTGGATCCTAACTCCTTTTGAAGTCTTTTTGTTGTTTTAATTTACGTGGTTAAGATGCCTATATACAGTTGAAAACTTAACCTTCTTGATTAACTAGCTAGGCATCCAACTCCCACCTGGAATTCAGTTTGTTTTCCACCTGGAAATAGCTCTTAATCAGGGAAAAGAAATAGGCACCTCTAGATGCTGACTCATCCCCTTAAATGTACACGGCTTAGGGTGGGCTAAATTACTCTATAGAGGTTCTTACCTTTTTCCATTGACAGCAGAGAGTAGGTAATTACTTTGACTCTTATATGCCACTCACATTAAATGACCTTATGTATAGCCCCCCACGAAATTGCCTCAGGAATCGTACTAACCTAAGTGGTTGCTCACTACCAGAATAGGGATTCTTGAATCAGATGATTTCCTGGATGTCTTCAAGTGGTATAGAGAGCATGACAGTCCCTGGAGAAAGCATTTTCTTCAGGCAGATACTCTTCCGAAAAAAACAGAGCAGACCCATATGCAAAAGACAGGAAGAGAAAATCCTATAAATTGATTTAGATTTTATTGCCATAAAAATTTAAAAATTCTGTGAGCACTGCTGAGCTAGGACTCTGGAGCAGTGGGCGGTGGACGGCTCTGCGAAGCCTCAGCCTTCAGGCTCGTCTCCCACGCTGAGGGCAACCAGCAGGAATGGCATGGCGGGTTTTTGTTATGCCTGCTGGGACAAAGAGGGGTAAAGCAACATTGAGAATTTGGCCCAATTTATGTTAAAATTTTAGCAGAGCAGAATAACCTGTAGACATATACATCAATGCATTATTTTAAAAAAGTCATCTGAAAATACTATTCCTCAGACCTAATCCAGACTATAGCACAGCACCTGGTGCCATTAATCAGTTCTGCTATTTTCATAGCTGACACTGGGAATAACCTTGAATAGGTCACAGTTCCCCAGACTGATACTTTATGGCACAGGCCTAATGATTCACTTTAATAATTTTAAATTAATTCTCACTTTTTTCCCCATCCTCTGATTCAGTTTTCCACTTTCTGGTAACTGTCTTACACTTTTATCTCGATCAATAATGTTGTGAGTAGTCACAGTACCTGACAGATGACAACATCTTTGTTATTTAAGGAGGTCTCTTATGACATGGGACCATCTACTAAGGGCATTTTCTAAAAAAAAAAAAGCTTTTACTTTATAATATACTGCAGATGCAGATGGAAAGTGATGTATTATGTGAAGTACTAAACAAAGAAATAAATAACCAGCTATACGAATATTTTTTTCCCTTCCTGTCACAAAGCAATCTAAATTTTAGTATTTATTCTAGAAATGTCCTAGCCTCTTAGAGGCAAATTATGCATGAAATAACGCAATTAAAACTGAAATAAAAGATTTAAATGCAGCCTCTAGAGGCATCAAATGGCACCACACTGTCTCACTTTTTACTGCCTCTTAAAATGAATGCTCAATTTATAGGAAAACCTTTCCAGTCCTGGCTCTTAGCATCCTCTGGTTTTGATGGCACTAATTGTAATTCAGTTTCCCTACGCCATGGGAACACGTCAACATTTCCTTCATGCTCCAAAATGAACAAACAACTCCATGACCAAACACAACCTTATTACTTAGTGCAAGGAGGAGTGTCTTAAGTCCTGACTTCTTGACTGGCTTGTTCCAGATTTTTCAGAAGATATTGTTATATCCCTCCTGAGATTCTCAGTCAATACTTTTGTCATTGGCAGTCTTGGGAGTGACACCTGGAAAATCATTGATGGCACCACTATAAAGTGAGGGATCTTTGGGAGTGGTGGATGCCATCTTCAAAACTGCTAGAAATGTTATGTCTCCAACGCTGTCAGCGCTAAGGGTGGAAAAGACATACACATTTGCAGTGGTGTAACAACTTGCAAAGGACCTAAATTACTCCTTTTTTTCTCTTCCCTCACTGTAAATTGCTAAGGAGTTTTGATGACAGACATTCAACACCTAGAAATACCAGAAAAATAAATGAACATTTCTTTCTGGATTCACTGGCCAAAACCAATGACTTCACAATTGGTTTCATCTGGGAATGAAAATTCATGGTGAAAGAGGAAGAAGGGGTTAGGTCAATTTTCAGTTCACAGAACTTAATAAATAGGTTATATTTATCTACTGGTACACCAGGATTGTAAATAACTTCACTAAAGTCTCTCTGACTGTAGTAAACTACATTGCATAATCACAGAAATTGATTTTCTCAACAAGAACAGAGATCAATCTATGGGAACTTTTCTCTCTGACTGTGAGCAATGAAGGGATATCATGACATCAGAATAACTTTAGACAATGCATTTGCATTGTAGAAAACACTGTTTGAGAGGATCACAGATACATCTTTGACTGCTAGCTTGAGTAGCTGAAATATCACAGAGGAACATCAGGATTTGTTGTCACACTGGTTATTACTGTGGTGCTGAGTTTCTAAGAAGCAATTTCACAAAATCTCAGTAACACTTTTATGAAACCAGCAAACCAAAAAGACGCACTAGTTGGAGATTTTCAGAGATTGTTACATGGGAAGTCTAAAATAAATGCCATGAACATGGTCGACATTTGAAGTAGCCCACAAAGTTAGATTTTGCCAGTTTCCAGCAGAAGGGAGTGATATATTATTACCTGAAGACTTGCCAACATGGATACACCAAACAGGGCACGCCGTGAACATGGTCATACCCAGCAAGTCCTGACTTGCCACAGCCAGCAGAGTTTCTATTTGCATGACCTGCTGTCAGTGATCCAGAAACCTGCTTGATTATGTCCCCACATGGTGGGGTAGTAGATCATTGCTGGCAGCGATAGTTCACTGCAATTTTTGTCAGGTTCTGTAACGCTTGAACATCGTCACATGACCATTCAATGCAGCATAACATTCCAAAATGTTAAGGTACACAAGAAAAGGATGGAAGCAACATCTCATATAATTGCAGAAAATCTAAATTGGCTTCCCCTTTGTCATACTGACGGGCACATGTTTGGTAAGTGTTGGTAAGTAACAGAATTTATTTTTCAAGGGGTCCACTTTTTTAACAATCTGCTTAAAAGAGTTTAAATAATTTACCTGTTGCAAATGTTCCAAAATGAATGCTTTGTTTAATTATTAAACATCATGCTGCTCTTAAATTAGTATTTAAGAAGGATAGAAATTTGTACAGAATCCTTTAAGCAAGCCATAATTAGAGTCTTTTAGGCCTAAAAGTGCAACCAATCATATTAGCATATTAGCATATTAGCCAATATGCTAGTTAATACATTCCAAGTACGATGAAGGCAATGCACACAGCCTTTAACATCTGAGAAGTTAAGCCTTTGACTCCTCCATGCAGTATAACTCTTCTTTGCTCAGACAATATTTTCCAGACCTGTTAATTAGATCATTGCCTTGCAACATTTTTCTTATTGTGAAACAAGCCCCAGAAAGCTGCAGGTCTCCACCAGTGAGAGAATCTAAAATGTGAAAGGACAGCATTATACACAGGTTGCTTCCCAAGCCGCACAGAACTTACCCCTATCCCAATGTTAATCGCAAAACATCAGTAGTGCCAAAACATCACTAAATCTCATAGAAGAAAGGGGACAAAGCAGACCGAACATGATGATCTGCATTACAGAGATGATAGTACAAAAGGTATTAGGCAGAGCATAAACTGTATCTAAATATCAGGCATAGCAAAACAGCTAGGAACAATGTGTCCTGGTTGTAGACATGGTTGTAGACAACAACACAGCATGTGTTAACAAAAAACGTTGTGACTGAAAGCATCTGTAAAAAAAAATCATTTCTGTCACTACAGACTTCAGAATAGCCCATTATAAAACCTGTGTGCTACATAACCATTATTGGCATGTGACGTTCACCCATTACCCGCCCGTGGAACCAAAGCAGCTAAAATGCCAATAAGAATCTGGAGGTCATTACAGACATGTCCAGATTTGTTGTGTAAGTGAGTGGCACTGGCAGAACATAATAATGAGAAACCTGATTTATGGAGCATGGACTGCTCTACAAAGGTAAGTAAGCAGTGCCAGAGATAAGATGTTTTGTAGATGCTCAGTCAAAGTGTGTATATATAAATACCAAAGCAGACCATATAGTCTTTGATGGCGTCTAAAGAAATGCGACGTTTTACAATGACTCTTACCATAAAAATGAATCACAACGTACCAGCAGCTATTCATGTTGGCAGAATTATGCTTGCTTGCCTTAGATGTATATTAAAAATACAGACATAAACTGCCAGATAGGAATAATAAGGAAGGCAGGAGAACCTATAGGGTTTTATGAACAGTCGTCTTCTCACCCTAAGGGACTAAAAGCAAGGCCCATAAATGTGTGGCCACAAGGAAGAAAAAGTCTATAGTATTTGCAGCTGAGGTCCACACAGAAAGAGTGAGGAAACAGGATTACAGAATACATTCAATGCTGAGACATTATTAGCAGTATTTCCCTCCTCCTGTCAATTTTCCTGCAGAAAATTTGGATTTGTACTTTCCACAGGAACTTGAATAATCCCAGCTAAATTGAAATAAAATGTTGAAAAAATGAGAAATGCTACAGTCTTTATACATGCAAAGTATTTCAACTACTGAAACAAATCCAGGTAGGTTAGATATTAATTCAGCTAATGAGTACTGGTGTGGAAAAAATAATAATTGGAAGCAATGTCTCTAAAGTACAAGGTTTTTTTGTGTTAGGATCAGGATTATCTACTTCTCTCTGTTTTGAATAGACATAAAAATGAGACTGATACAGCCATTGCCCAGTTTAGTAATTAAAATGCTAGCAGCCATTGTAGTACACAGGGCAACTACTTGGGCTTTCATGGGTAATTCCAGTATCACTACTGAAGTCATGACCAACTGCAAAGCTTTTTTTCTTAGAATTCCTCTGGTCTAGAAAGAAATTGCTAATGTAATACTTGATTGTTTACTGGAAACTATTCAGGGTCTGCCTTATGAGAGCTGAAGTCGATAGCTGTCTTGTCATCAATCCTATGAGCGATTGATTGTCCCTTACAAAAGGGACAAAATGTCCCTTACATCAAAGGGACAAAAGGCTCATTGAAGATCACCATTTCTATTCTGGGTTATCAGAGCGATTTGTTATTTTGTCACTATGTGTTTTGGCATTTTTTTAAAATCCTCAAGGCAGAAGTGGGTTCTGAAAAGAATCCAAAAGAGATTATACTATTTGTAGTACTATTGGTACTATTTCATACTAACTGTGAGTATTTATAATCATGGCTTTAATATCTACTTCTGAAACATAGGCACATTACCATTATTTTATTATTATTATTACTCCTACTATTATCATTATTATTACTCCTACTGATGCAGCCTTCCACAATGATCTCATTGTGCTAGGCACTGTACAACACCTCAACAGTCATCATCAAACTCCTTCTGCAAAGGCAGGTGCTTGGCAGCCACCAGCGTACCGCAGTTCTTCCTGCTATCCAAAACCCTGGGCAGCGCTTGGGATGCTTCAATGGAGGCCACAGAGATCAAATGCACCCTGCCATCTTAATCTTTAATCTTTTCCATGTTTTAAATGAGAAATTCTAGTACTTTTTGTAATGTGTCTCAGGTGTTTTGCAGTAGCTGAGCAACGGCTGCTTAGGAGCACTCACAATATTTTCCATTGTTTTGACTGGACAGAGCTGTGAAATCACCCTGCTGTTTCATATGCTCTCAGAGTATGCATTATGAAAATCCAGGAGCACATCGCTGATTTAGATTTTTCATTTTGGTCTGTTGGGATCCATTTTGTGTGGAGTCATCCTGGAATTTAGAATCAGGGACATTTTCAATTTAGAACGATTTGTGTTTCATATTTTCTTTTTTAAAAAAGGATTTTTCACTCTCCTTTTAACATTCGCTTAAAATTCTGAACCACTTTCCTGCTCATTTTCAAACTCTTCCTCCACATATATTCCTATCTTCAAGTGTAACTGTGACATACTCTGTATAATTAATATTAAATTATAGTCTTCACATTTCCCGCTCTCATCTCACTATTTAATGTGAATGTGGGATTAGTGTCTTTAGAAGACATGCGAGCCTGCCCTTTCCAAGCAATTATTTTATGAGGCATTTCAAAGATTGCTTATTTTTACACAGTGCTGAAAACAAGTATCAGGCTCTGTGTGTCTGAGCAGAAGGCCTGGAACTTTATGAGCCACGCAGCCAGTAGGTGTGTTTACACTTCTTTCGTTACAGCTTCCTTATGCATACTGCAGCTTTAGCTGATCGAGTTATATTCCGTTTTGACTTTGGAGAGAGTGGAGGGGAAAAAAGAAGAGAGGGAAAGGGAAAT
>NW_009228506.1:19841-23694 GCF_000690835.1 Fulmarus glacialis
AATGAATTAGAGTAGATGAAAGGATGCAGGAAGACATCAAAGTCTGCTGGGAATCAGTCAGGATCTTGCTTCCTCTTGGCAACATTAGAGCTGGAAGATGAATTAACAGGCAGGAATTGGAAACTGAGTGGTTATTTTCTTCTAAAAAAATTATATAAAAAACATGAATAAAGGAATTCATACGGGTGCCAAGAAGCTTGCGCCTAATGGCTGCACACCTGATGTATCCACATCATACTTAGGAATTCATTCTCTCTGAAATACACTATCTGTTTTCTTTTTATGTTATAATCTAAAAATAAATCAGTCTTTTAGCTGCCAGATAAAATAATTGTTTTGAAAGTGTGCACACACATGATTTCAAAAGAAAGCAGTCTAACCCTGCATTTCTACTGAAGCCAGATCAATTTATTGTGGCAGCTACTACCTGCTTCCTTTATTTCTCTGTCAGGTTTCCCTCTCTACAGTCCATCCAAAAACTATGTAACAATTAAAACACAGATTTATAAACCCATTTACCAGCACAGATATGAAATGCTTCCTTAGACTCAACAGAAAACCTTAAATGTGTAATATGTAATGAAAATATTTCTTCCCGCCATCACTTAAATATGAAAGGAAAATAATTGTGAAGACTGATATAATTAGAAAGTGTTAGGTGAGTTTCAAAGCAGATATGTAACTTGGTAAGAAAAATGTGACCAGACAAAAGTCCGCTTTTTTCTCAGTAGCCTGTCTACAGCAGTGCCTGGTAGCAGCTGTATATAGAAGACTATTAGAAACAAAGCAAATACAGAGGTTTGGGGTTCTTCTTCCCTGATTTACCCCCTTGGCTTCCGGCTTTAATGACAGGGACTTTCTGAGCTACAGACTGAAGTAGGATCATCATATCATCTGATGGATTTACCCTCTCTTAATTTATCTAATCCTATTTATTTTTTAGCCTCCACAACATCCTGTGGCAATGCATTTCACAATACCATTGTGAGTCATGTGGAAAGCACCTAATTTTTTATGTTTGATTTTCTGTATTTTATTATGTGACTTCTAGTGCTTGTGTTATAAGAAATAATGTTGCATCATTTCTATTCACCTTCTCTGTGGTGCTGATGACTTTACATAGCTTTTCCCCTAAGCCTGTTTATCATATGCAGCCTCTACCCATATATTCACGCCCCTGCATTATTTGTAGCTCTGTTATAAAATGTGTAGATCTCAGTATCTGAACAGTATAGAGATGACAGGTGACCCTAGCATGGTGATCCATGTTTCGCTCTGAAATTCCTTCCTGGTAATTCCTATAATTTAATTTGTCTTCAGACTGCAGCTGAGTACAGAGTTGATATTCTCAAAAGACTGTCCACAATTACCCCACAGTTTCTTTCTTGTTGGAAATAATTTGCAAACAATGGCATATTTTCTCACCTCATTATTCATCTTTGAAGAAAATTTGTCTCATTAAGAACAAATTCTCCTGTGAAAAACAAACGAAGTTACGTCTATACAAATTGTTATTCATGGGAATATTTTCATTCATTTTGGTATTCCCGTACTTGCAGTCCCCCTAAAGACGCTGCTTCATAGTCAATGGACTTGGAATGGCCCTAGTGGGCAAGTTTTTGCACATTCAAGTAGTGATCAACCATTTCTGGGTAGTTGTCTGTGGCAGTAAATTTGTGAGATCCAATTTTTACCACTTGTCTAACTAGTTGGTAAGAAGAGTGAAGGACTAATGCAGAGTTTTATAGATTTAAAACTGGGAAAAATAGACATTCCCATCTAATCTGAGTTCCTGCATAGCACAACTCATTGTGTTTCACCCTATGAGTCCTGCAACTAGCCTTATAGATATCTTTTAGGAGATGTATATTCTTTGGATGAAATCTCATTCACCCATTCCCAGTGGTTACACCTGCTAAAAAATTGGGTGTGATTTTGCATCCTATTCATCTACTAGGGGCAAAATCATTTTGATCTTTCTCTGCCACATTCAGGAGCTGCCTTTTAGCAGATCTACTTCCCTCACTCCACCAAAGTCTCTCAAACACTGCACAGAATGAGAAATAAGAGCTGTCCAGATGATTACAACCAGACATGATTTGTTTTCCCCTGGAAGGATTACTTGTCCAATTACTACTTTCAAACACGTTGCAGCTGATGTTATGGGACCGTGTGGAGTTAGCAACTATATATTACAAAAGCCTTTAGAAATCAGTGCAGATTTCAAAATGGAGCCATACAGGAGATAGCGGTAAGCATGTCTAGAGGAAGAAAAGGGACCAGGCTTTAAAGGCTGTTACAAAAGTAGCTAGTTTTGTTCCTAGCAGAATTTACAAGAGCAGCTTTATCTCAATGCAATGCTTTTAACTCATTTAGGCAATTCTGTAAATATCACTAAACCTCTTTCTGCATTACACCTGCACAAATTTTGCCCAACAACAGTGATTCTGAAATGATTTTTTTTAAAAGTTCTCACCAATACCATATATTTTTGATGCTTTCACAAATAGACCAGGTACAGGACAGGAGGAGGAATACAAAACAACATGTGAATGGCTAACTGAGAGGAGGTAACAGAGACTAACATCACAAGACACTCTGCTCAGAGACATTTTACTTTTAACATGTGTTGAAATAACGTGGAGTGAAAAAACAGCTGTAAACTCAAAGTTCTTTTCTCAGAAAAACAAAATATCTATAAAATAAACAAGGGGTTGGTAGTAGGAAAAGAAATGTCTTATGTGCAGGCTAGAAAACTGCTTACAAATGAATGCAACACAAACTAGAGTTATTACCCTCTTCATAATTTGGGGGTGGTACATTATATCAACTTACACTCCTATTTGGGGCAGAAAACGTGAAGAAAAGGTGACTTTGGGGGGCATGAAAAGAAGGTATGTGAACTGTTTTATGAAGACTGTGGTCTTCAGCTGATCCTCAGATGATCTGACTGGTGTAGGGAGGGAAAATAAAACAAACGCTGAGAGTGAGATATCCATCAGGTACTAATTACCAGAGGCACAAGTTTACATAAATACTGGCTATACGAGTGGCAGTAACAGAGCTATCGCAGTGCGTGGATGCCCTTCTCCCAAAGCTCTGAGCTGCATTGTAGATGGCCCAAATTTGCAACATTTTTATGGACGCCTACCAAATTAAAGAGTTTCTGGTTCAAAGTCAGAATTTTCACTCAACACTAAGCTCTGTGAGGAAAAGTTTCCTTTCCTAGAGCGAAATACAAGCATTACAAAATTGCTACCAGATTGGAAAATCCAACACAAATAATTCTGAAATAAAGCATTAGATATGGGCCTGTTTCAATGACTCTTAATGAATAGCAGAATGTTCTGTAGCAGGGCTGGGGGCTGGGGCTCTGGGCATGCAGTTCCAGGGCACTGAGCTTCTGCACCCTGAGATCCTCCCGAGTTTCCATTTTCCTAATGCCCTGGCAGAGTCCCAGGGATCCCTGAGTATCCTTAGGACTTCTTTGCTACAGAGCAGGACTCCAGAAGCAGAGATCCCTAACACTGCTGGGGGCTGGCTGGCTGCCCAGGAGACAGAGATGTGGAAATACAGGCTCCTCAGCAGTGCATTGGCAGTGCATTGGCAGTGTATCTGATTGTCTCTATTTAATATTAATTCGCAGAAGACAATACATTACCACAAAACATCCATAAGCTTTATTGAATTGCCACTTTCCAATAAAATTGCCTTTTCTTCCAAATATTTCTGTGCAGTCTTATTTCTGGGACAATAAGAAATCAGATATTGTAATGTACATCAGCACCTAACTGGCTGCAGCTTCTTGTGCTTGTGCCCAGAAGTGATAAAACGTGTAGAAATCCAATCCTGC
>NW_009228506.1:23725-36618 GCF_000690835.1 Fulmarus glacialis
AGCTGAAGAAATGTTTTTTAAAATGGAATTTAAGGTTCTTAGGCATCAAATGCTTTTGAAAACTTCACTCTTGATCTTTGGCCAGACTGCAGAACTTTTCTTGCTGAAGAAGTAGTCGGAGGCAGTCTAACCCTGAGCATGATGCTCAGGTAGCCTGCGGAGCTTGCTGTGCAGGTGACAAGAGGACGCCCTTTTGATTTATAAGTTAAGCTGAAAAACAAGTCTAAGAAATGGCCTCTTACTGTGTCTGCAAGCCTTCCATTAAGATGTCCTGCTGCTTCTCAGCATATTTTTCAAGATAAAATGTTGCCACCTCCTTTTCCCTCCATCTGCATAACCAGAAAAGGTGTTTTGCAATGACTTCTAAGTAATGCGATATACTGCCACTAATATCTCCTCACACGCAGAAAATTGCCAGTCACCTAAGCTAGCTCCCAGGGTGGCAGGGCCTATCCACTATGCATGGCAGACCCTGACATTTTCCCTGTGTTTTTCTGAGGAAATGGTTTCTTTCAGCCATTATCAGAAAGAAAGAGGGGAAGGAGACGACCACAACTTTGTTGCTCTTTCTGTTTCTTTCCCTTGCTTTTCTTTAAATGCAATCTCTCAATAATTTAGGCATAAAGTGATTAGTGAGAACTGATGACCTTACTGTCATTTTGAAGATTATCTACGTACACGGTTTAGCAAAGGGCACTCATTTGCTGTGACGTGCCGGAAAGGTCTGTACCTTTTCTTCATAAAGGGTAAGGTGCTGGATACAGCTCTGGCCCAAATGCCGGTGCCACAGTAGAGACCCCTGAAGTTCCCTTGCTGCTCAGCCCACAGGCAGGAGAACACTCTGGAGTTTTTGTTAGACTACCTACTTATGTTGTTAAATTGCATGATGCCAGCACCCAGGAATCTCTGCCACAAATGAAACTCATTGCGTCAGACATCCAGATGCCCAGAATCAAGAGCTTACCACCTCACACTCCTTCTATGTTCCTTCTACGAGCCTACTGCTGCCTCCACCTTTGCTTTAATAATCACATTTGTTGCCTGGATGTACTGGCTTTCTGTGGAACAGCATGTAGTACTCCATGCCAGAGGAAATTTCATTGCTCGGTCCCTCAGTTTCCCTTTCTCTAAAATGGAAGGCAACAATAATATTTCCCTTAGAAGTACTGTAAGTAAATCTTAATGTAGTCGATACATTCATAGCTGTGAGTTGGCTAACAATAGTGAAGATGTAAGTAAAAGAAATATCTATTAATGAATAAGACATTGTGATCAATCAAAGCATTGCCACAATGAAGACATCCTAGGGGGCAGCAAGCATTTCTAATTAAGAAAGACGAGAGACAAATAGGATATGTTGGGCATTCTTTCCCACCTATTTATACAAAGTATTTAAAATACCACAGTCATTGTGTTTAGGAATATATTAATTTTATTGCCATCAAGCCATCTAGAGCACCTGGCTAAATCAGTGTCTTCAGAAATATGCTGAAGTACGTATGTGGTCTCTGCAATAGCTCCAGACAAGCATATGTTTAAAATGAACAGGCATATCTACTCTTATGCCTTGGATAACAGCTCCAAGCAGTTAAAGATTATTTTTAGTTTTAGTCACTTTTGCCAGCAGTCTAGCTTTCCTCTCCTTTTGAATATATATAATTTTATCTATGTACCTGTAAAGAGAGAAACAAGGATAAATCACGGGAAACATAGGGACAAAGACCATCCCGAGAGTGCTCGGGAGTGGCTGTCTTGTATATCACTATTTTTTAGTTACCTCGTGAGATGGTAGCACATTTTGGCAAGTCAGATTTGCTAAATGCATCTCACGTACCTCTCATGTTGACCTCAGGGCCAGTCTTTCCGCAGGGAAAACCTTTTTCTTCTTTGCCAGGGTTTAATATATACAAATGTGTAGTCATTGCTGGCATGCCAATATTCACCTAACTGTTTTCTTTATTTTTTAAAGACCATTGCTAGTGTTCTTTCCATGTAAAATAAAATAAAAATCTTGTGAAATAAGCATTCTCTTAAAGTGTAAACCATATAAAATACAAATATCCAGATTATATGCCATGTCATGAACCTCAACTGGTATCCTCTTGCAGCCCTATACTAGATGACATCTCAGTGAAAAGACAACACTTATTCTCATACTGAAAGAACATGGAAAAAGAATCGTATCATATTCCAAGAGAATCAAATCTCCCAAGTCTAATGCTGAAAGAAGATGAAGTAACATTACAGGGTTTTGAACTGTCCATTTCACAGATGTAAAAAGTAAATATTCCGTTATTCATACAGATAATTTATTTTATCCTTCTCTAGCCAAGAAGATGTATTAATCATTTGTGCCTGATGAGCACTATCAAAGATTTATAAAGTCAAACTCCAAAGCTCAGGGCTCATAGATCCTTGAAACCCCCTGTACTTAAGTGCTTACACATTAAATGGATTTTGGCCATACAGCTTGTGGCCAAATGCCGTATCTGATAATGCTTTTCAATGCCTCAACACAGCTGATGATAATTATCAGTTTACATAATTCATTGCAGTAATAAAAATGGAGGCAAATGACCAAAATCTACACTAGTAGGAAGAGGAAATAGTATCAAATCTAATCCTGCAGTTCAGCAAGTTTGGAAAAGAACTACTGCTGTTGCATATCTCATCATTTCCCCTTAGATAAAAATATCTAATAAAACCTAGGAATGCTAATTTTGCTGTTGGTTCCCCCCCCCCATTACCTGAGGGGTCAATAAATACTACAACCGTGCAAGAGATCGAAGTTAAAAATATGTTTTTAATACATCATTCCTTAAGGAAGCAAGCAAAACGCAATGCTTTACTCAGGTGATAGGAACAAATAATTTGCTGAGTTGCTTTTAAAGGTATAAATGAGTCCATTCTGAGAGAAGGAAATAAATGACTTCAAAACTGGAGCTTCAACTTTATAGTCCATCATCATTCCCCTGCCTGCTGGCTGACACTCAGGTCCTAGAAAAATTTCGGAAGTCTAACAAGGTCTGTCTGGAACAGCTGGGATTACAAGGCAGAAAGCACGAAGATGACTATGATAGCTGGATCTTAATAGTCAAACCAGAGTGACTATGCTCCGGTACAACGTGTGGACGCAGCTGCACCCAATAAAAAGCTATCACAAATCTACATACACACCAATATTCACTTAAAATTCAGAAAACATGAAATAGATGGTACGTTTTCAGAGATTAGATACCTGCTGGGCAGCTGCAGGCAAATACTTTTATAATATAGAGCACTGAAGGTAGGTGTGTTATATTTATTCTTTCAGAAAAACTGAGCAGATCTCATTTTCTTTTTTAACAATTGCCAAAGATGCCACTGGCTTTTATGAAAGAGCTAAACTACAGTTTACCACTAGTAGGAGACTTGGATCTATGATTTTCTTCCTAAGATTGAGGTAATTAAATTTCATATCTGCTCCACTGGGAAGAACAGATGAGGTTGTAGGGGACATCCGCCACCCTTTCTTTGGCATGACTTGGTCTCTTACTCTGGCTTTAGGAAATGCCCCGATAGCTCAGTCTCCTATAGGAATTCCAGTAGCCAGGTTTATTGTCAATTTGGGATATTTATGAAGTTCAGAAGCAGGGCTAAAGAATGTCCTATGAGAATGATTCATTGAGTTAGTTTTATGAGAAAAGGACAACTATAACAATAGCACCATTGTTTATATGGAAAAGAACTGGGCACATAACATTGCACACATACTTCTCCATCACCTGAACACTCGTTCACTGGTAGTCCTGGTACAAAACACATTGCCCACATACTCACTTTTCTGCAGCTCTTGTTCTATAAAATCATCGGTTTCTCTTTCACAGATTCTTCCCTCTCTCCTGACTTTTCTAATGACAGCTGATACCAGCCAGGACTCTCAGGCCTGAGTCCTCAGTGAGGGGCTGAAGGAACGTGTCTTCAGTGTTGTGCTCCAGCAAGCTTTCCTCTGGGACCATTTTGCACTGTCCGAATTGTTCAGGAAGAGCTCTCCGCTCTCTGCCTGCGCAACCAATGGACAAAACCCAGAAAATACTTGCTTTTACTGTGCTAGTTACTTTTACAAGCTAAAGAAGGCTTTGGGCATTGTAAAATATGCATTCTCTGTGCTTTCAGTTCTTCTTGGTGTATATTACGCGTGTGGTTGTATGCCACTGTCCTCATCTTCTTTCAGAGTTGGGTATTGGTGTGCTGTGGTTTTGCATGAGTTACGAATTGAGAACCTCTGCCCTGCATCACAGGAAGGGTAATGGAAAAGGGGTTCTTGGAACAGAGGGAAGAACCCAAATCCCACCTCCACACAGGATAAATCGCTACCATCAGTTCCTGCATCTTTGACACAGGGCTGCATCGCATTCAGGAAGAAGTTTCTACCCCCACAGGCACAGCTTTTTAGTGATATTCCCCACTATGTATGACACACTGTATGCATGGCTGTAGGAAAAGCCTGAATTTTTGAGGCTGATCTCTTTCTGCTGTATGCACGTGCAGAAGGCAGGCTCTGACTTGAGCTTAGTATGCACACAGGTATTTCAGGGGACTGTGGAGGAAAAGGTATAGTGCATTCATTTCACATAGCATTGATGAAAATCCAAATCTGATTATGCTGAGGTGAGTGGAGAGTTTGACAAGTGTTTGGAAGCTCAGACTGATCTATTTTTGCTACTGCAATGCTGGTGTTAGATCTCAAAAGTATCACTCCTTAAGTCCAGCAGGGAATTTACACATTTTGTTTATTTTTCTGTCAGCTTATATTGTTTACACAGGAGAAGAATCATTTGAACAAAAATGTGTGATTGGCGACTTCTCTGGTAACACGGCAAACCCAACTGGTAGAAAGGCCATTTCTTCTGATGCTGGGCCAGGGCCTGTGCCCCAGTGGCATGGCCACTTTGCACGTGAAACTCCTATGAGTGTACGTAAGAAGAGACGGGGGCAATACTGTCTAGGGTGAACACAGGGAAAGGTGAAGAGATGGGCTTTCAACCCACAGAGATTGCCCAGGAAAGGTAATATGGACATAGCAAAGTGATCTTGCCTGGTAGGTATTCTCCATAGACTCATAGAATGGTTTGGGTTGGAAGGGACATTTAAAGGTCATCTACTCCAACACCCCTGAAGTAAGCAGGGACATCTTCAACCAGATCAGGTTGCTCAGAGCCGTGGCCAACCTTATCTTGAATGTTTCCAGGGATGGGGCATCTACCACCTCCCTGGGCAACCTGTTCCAGTGTTTCACCACCCTCATAGTAAAAAAAGTCTTCCTTCTATCTAGTCTGAATCTACCCTGTTTTAGTTTAAAACCATTACCCCTTGTCCTGTCACAATAGGCCCTGCTAAAAAGTTTGCCGCCATCTTTCTTATAAGCCCCCTTTAAGTATTGAAAGTCTGCAGTAAGGTCTCACCGGAGCCTTCTCTTCTCCAGGCTGAATAATCCCAACTCTCTTAGCCTTTCTTCATAGGAGGGGTGTTGCATCCCTCTGATCATTTTTGTGGTCATGACAGGGTATACTTCCAAGACAGCATTGAAAAAATAACTTTTATGCAAATGATTAAAATGTGAGCACAGAACTAATTGTTTTCTTGAGCAAGAATGCATGCTTTACCCTAAGTGAGCCTTTGGAGCTGCTGGAGCTGCATCTAAAAAATAGTTCAGCTTGAACCTCCAGCAGACAAAGGCAAATGCAGCTGGGCAAACAGGAGAAGGTGAAAGACCCTGTGGCTCAGGTGTGACTAAAGACAGCTCTCAGTTCAGAGGGAATTTGCGGGAATGGCCAAATTTCCAGGCACGCTTTCTGGTGCGCCCTGCAGGAAGCAAACCCTGCCCACCAAAAAACAGCTTGGAAAAGCAGTTCTCCCCCAGGCTTTCTCACACCAGCAGTCTGGTCCAGTATGGACGCTGTAGGAACAATCCTGTAAGTAAAACTGCTTCCTCAGTTAAGTAGCCCTTAGGCGGTTGGCCCAACATCCTGACCTAAAGAAATCAAATCAGAAGTAAAGATACAGAGATGAGTTCAAACCAGCAGAGAAAGGAAAGAATAAATTTCACTTACTGCTGAAAGGGCTCAGTGAAACAAAAAAACCCCCAACCCAATATCCCCCTTCAAAATATCTAACTACTATAGCATGATTTTCATCAAGTGATCACATTATGTTGATTAATCACTGCAGGAAATGAGTACCTCAATTCAGGTTTTATGCAGACCAGCAAGAGGGTGCAAGGAAGTCTGTGTTGCATATTGCTACTATACCTTTCAAGTTTTTATGGCCCTCAAGAGAAATGAGGCATTCATAATGTGGGGGAAAAATAAAAATCATAGAGAGCACCATAAATCTAAAGGACTAAGTTGTGGAAATCACATCTTTAAACTGACACAGCTATGATTAACTGGCAATGGCTTTTACAGTTAGAAAAGTTTTTGGATATAGTTATTTGCCCAGAGAAAGCTTCTGGTGAAAAAAAAAAAAAAAAAAGAAAAAAAAGAGAAAGTACAAGTATTTAATCAAATCCTTGTTTTTGGGCTGGTGGGATAGAATATGTTAAACCACAAGCCTTGCACCTCAAGAAGCTTGGTTTTGAATCTGTTCTGATCACAGAGACTTAACTTTCCAGTAGATATCGGCTCACATTTTTTTATAAAACCACCCACAAGATTCAGTAGTCCCTGTTCAGCACAGTACTGGAATAAATCGTCATTCATGACTGAGCTCTACTTGCTTAGCTGTCTTTGCAAGTTTAGACAATCTCTGTGTATATAAAACAATGGTCTGCACCCTCCTGTATTCAAACACCAATTTGCCAATCAAAATTAAAAAGGATATATGCATGTGTATATATGTATAGTTAAAGAACACAAGGGTGATTATTTTTTATATTGATGTCTATAAAAAGGCCTGAATCATAATTGACATAAATGCTGTGGAATCACTTGTACTTACTCAGGATGTAGGAATAATGCTACAAATCAAAATAATAGAATCCTTCATCCACTTTGCATTTGCTTTCCCCACAGGAGACAGTGCAAAGTGAAAAGCAAGCACAGCAGTGCCTTAAGAAATGTAATCTTCCACCAAGGAAGCTTTACCTCTACAGAGCAAAGATCTAGGTCTAGACAAACAAACCTCCTGAGTTTGACTAGGATGGCTGTGCCCGTATAAGCAAATTGAATAGGCTCTAGAACATTGCTGGGCATGAAACGCAACTGTATAGCTCTAAAACTGCTAGAGCGATCCCTTGCGCAATTTTACGCTACATAAACTACACAATTTCCAGTCAGCATGGACGATGAACCACATCTTTACTGTAGCTTTGTTTGTTTCTTTGCATTCACGCATGCTAGAGTTGGCAAGAATATATGTGAATAAACATCCACAGAGCAGTCAATGTAAAGGAACAGTTTACACAAAGTAATGTCATTTACAGATAATAGAATTAGATCAGAACAGCTGCAATTTTTAGCTTTATCAAATGGGTCAACGATACCCAAAAGCCAAAACCAAAATCAGTCCTCATTTGGACCAATTCATAAATTGTTGCACTACACCAAAGCATCTGCTGCCCAGGCCATGGAAATGCCACTTAGAAAGAAACAAATAAAAATTTTCATAATAAATCTCATACACACATGCCATCAAATCTTTCAATCCTCTAAGGAAAAGTTTGATTCAAGTAAATGGACTTGGGGTTTACAAACGTAAAAAATCTCTATGGAAAGAAAGCAAATGCATATGGTAGCTTATTGATGAAAAAGCTCCTTTCAAAGCAATTTATGGAAATTGTTCAAGAAGATTAATCTAGGAGATCAATAACATTCCTTAAAATAACTAAGACCCCAGTAAGCTTTCCTAATAATAACAACACAGGAAAAGAAGAATCTGGGAAGGAAAGACCAGCAATCCAACCTGAACCCTCTTTAAAGACATAGCCAGAACTACAGGTAGGGAGTATTTTAAACTTACACTGCCAATTTTGCTTAGACGAAAGGAAATTATGAAAGGAAATTGTGTATATAAAACTCCTTAGCTTTTAACAGCATCCTTCTTGGCATACTCTTTCAGCCACACATTCTTGTTCTCATGTATAAGTTAACAGTTTGTACACATGCTTTTCATATTGCACGACTGTAATTTCAATACTTTATTATTCATGGCTGCACATTTTTGCATTTTAAGTGAAATACCCTCAGTACTGTATTTTAATGCTAATATTTGATGTGTTTCTAAAGGCTAGCTGTGTGTGAGCAAAAGAGTGAGTGACAGGGAGGAGAACTGCAATGGATCAGAAATTCAGCTCGCATTAGCATAACTATACAGAATATGAAGTCATTGAACAATGTAACAAACAGCAAAATGGTCATCTCCCCAACAAGTCCTCTTTTTTATATAACTTTTTAACTTTTTGGTAGCGGAAGAGACTACTGGAGACTTTAAAAAAAAAAAAAAAAAAAAAAAAAGATGATCTGGACAAAAAAGACAAGCCAGCCTGTCAGAGAGAAAGAAGTGCCACAGCTCAGGTTTAGCAAGTTGTTTAGCAGCCCAAAGACCTTTGTAAATGGGGCATAAAATGGACCAAATGCTACTGGTACTGTCAGAAGATGCAAAGGTCCAAAGCATACAGTATCTGAAGGAATCTGAAGAAAGGTTGCCACTAAAAGATAAGGTAGTAAGGGAGACGACGGTGCTTCCTTCACAAGCAATAGCCATAAATCAAGATGCTTTTTAAGCAGAAAAAAACCATGTTACAAGTAGGAGCAGCTCAGCAGCCACAGAACAGACTTGAACTCTTTGATATTTATGTCCTACTGATTAGCATGGCAAGCGTGAAATCTAAGGTTGCAGAAGATAATAAAGAGCCAAATAGTGGAATAATACAATTTCACACAGATGGAATATTGCATGAAGAGCAACATGCCAGCTACGCAGTAACACATACAGAGGATGCATGACTGGCCCCTTGAAATTCCCCATGGGCAAGAATTTAAAAGCCTCTAGCAAAACTTGCCATTGCCAAAAACACAGCAAGTCAGAGCTACCAAAAGCTACTACATTTGGGTAGTTAAAAACTGTACTTGTAACACACTGCATTTGTCAAAAGTGTGTTGTAAATGGTGATATCCTGATCCTTAGTTTTGACCCAACAGAACTGATTTAATTTGCGTTCCTATATATAGACGCAAATATATTTAATTTAAATATATACTTACACATTTACATTAATATATATATTTAAATTAGCTTGGGCTCTGACACCTCTCATCCTCAAACTTCTTCATACTGAATTAACCTTGGTAGATGATTGTGAGCAGAAATACCCCCAAACCTCAAGCTATTTGTCTAGAAGAGATGGAGGAAGCAAGATTATTTTCTTAACAGCCAGCAAAATTGTTGTTTCAACAGCTCACATGGGAAGAATAATCTGATCAGACTTGAAAACCAGCAAGGAAAGTTTCAGCTACCTATTCCCGTTCTGGACTGTTTTACCTGTACAGACTCCATCAGAATTTGTAAATAATATATGAAACAGGCTCCAAGGAACTGTCAGCTAACCGAGCCATTCTTCATCCTGTCCGAGATCTATGAGAAAGTCGCTACTGCTGTAAGTAAGCCTGCCACATGCAAGTACAGTGAGACATTGCCCCAAGCACGGTATTAGACTGAGCTATACAGCTACAGGACAGCAGGTTGAAGAAAACAAACTTTTTTTTTTTTCTCATTTCTCCCAGACAATGGAAAGCTTTCTGTTTAAAACTTACAAATTAGAATTGCTCTGCTGATGATAAGCTCTGGCTTTTGTTGAGCAAATCTTAAGCCAGGAGTTCCTGTATTTTTTTCCAGACATGATCTCTGGAGATTTGTGCTGCTCTTGCTTCTGCAGCAGTCTCTGTTCCTGCTGCTAGTGTTATTCCCACTGCTTCAGCATTTTGCAGAATGCCAGTTTTCTGGAACTGGCTGAAATCCAATAGCTGACGCCTTGCACAGGGGCTCACTACATTCAGTGCTGCTACTAAAAGGGTCTTATGCCCCGTTCAGAGGCTGCAATTTCCTTGTGTTGAATTACACTTCTCTCCCTCGAATGTGAATGGAAAATGTTTGTCACATTTAAGAAAATCATCCTGAGGGAGCTATTATGTGGGCTAATAAAAAATGCCAATTTAAAATCTATGGGGTTTTTTTTTTCATGTGCTGTTCCTCTTTTTCACCTGTTTTGACACTAGGCTTTTGCAAGGCATTGAGCCCTAAAGTAAGCCTTTGTTATATTCCTTAAGATTTCTTCTCTTTAGTAACTAAAGAGCTTGCACTGTGCTGAGAGCTGCTGGGGCATAGCAAAGTTGTGGCCCTCAGCTACTATTGGCTTCATTCACTTAATGCAGCTCTATTCAAGCAGCCTCACAATATTTCAGGTGGACAAATCCCTCTTGGAGGGGGCAGTTTAATGAATACAGCACGTGCTTTTCCCAATGGCTGTATTTTCTTAGAAGATTTTCTGCTCTTCCTCCTGTCAAAAAGGCAATGTGTGCATCTGAAAGCAGTGCCGGTCCATTGCAGTAATTTTGTATTGCTGTCAATTAATGTTTGGATTATTAATCTCTTGGGTCCCACATTGAACTCTTCATCAGGTGAATACAATATGCCATAAACTTTCTCAATGGTAAACTGGCTATTAATGCATATTGAGACAGCTTGCGATGCAGTGACTTGGAAATGGACTAGCAGTTAAGGCTATAGCTGGTATAAATCCTGTCCCTTCTGCTGTCTGTGGGTACTGATTTTAGTGAAGTCTGAGATTTCACCACCGATTCAGCTCTTATTTTGTGAGTTTAGAAGCCACTGCTTCTTCCAACTTTAAGGTCCCCAAAATATGGAATATCTCTTCCATTATAGAATTCAAGCTCCAGCCTGTACACTCCAATCAAAGGCAAATGATCAGTCTTTCAGGATAGCATTTAGGTAGTATTTTTCCCTCTCTCCCATAGTTGTATTTGTGTAAAACACTTAACAGCACTCAAAATAATAGTACCACTTTGACTTTTCCAATCCAAAATCTGCAACAACAAAATAACAAATTAAACAAAGCAAAAGCTAAAACTTACAAAAGATACAAGTTATTATCCACCCATATAATTAAAATGAGCTCATAGGCAGTGAAAAAAATAGTAGACTCACTGAATTAATAACCAGTCCCACAAATGTCTGCGTATTTTATGAGCTGCAGATGTGCATTTATACTTTAAACATACCCACATTAAAGTACGACATGGTTTGTCATATATTTGCTGTGTTTTCATGACAAAAACAGCTCTACAGGAAAACAGAAGACTTCTTCTCTAAAAGCAATTATAAAATGCATCTTGAGACATCCTTATGCAATTCATATGATACTGTACATGCAAAATACTGCTTTAATTCCAGTATCTCTATTTTGAACCAGTTGTGTAACCCATTCAGATAAACATAGCATGGAAAGCTGGTTTTACTGTTCATCTAAGTGTTTTTAAAAATACCACTGCAGAAAAATTTTACTCCAATATGTGTAAGAGCATGGCATTTTAGACCTCGTTGAGATTAGCAAAAGTCAAGAAACTGCTTGAGACACAGCTTAATTCTTAGACGACTGTTTTAACTTCGAACAGAGTTCTCAAAATAGTGCCCAAATGCACAGTACTTGTTGAACAAATTCTGATTTATTGAAAGTAAACATTTACATTGGCTACAATGTTATAACTGTTACAAAGCTGGATAAAAGAGGCTTAAATAGCAATAGAAAGCAAGTGCAGTAAAAAGTGAATAGAGAAAATATTTTGCCTTAGTGATCTTCTGGCAGTATTTACACTATGTACATTTTGTTAAATATTTGTAGTAACTCTAAGGCACCATAGGCTAAATAGCAGGCTGCAGTACTATTTTGTGCACAGAATTTAATAAATTTATTCGGAGAAAAAAGGCTGTAGACTTAAAAGAAACATAGGCATATTTTATGTTTACATAAAGGAGTGGCTGCTTCTTAAAATTCAAAGATACAATACATACTGGGTAAACTCAAAAATTATTTTTAGAACATTAAATTATATTGAATATCTGTGTATAAGGACTATTTTTATTGACTTGCTGGTAAATGTTTAATGTAATCTACTCTTCAACAGGTTTTTCACACGCTAGATATGTTCATCTAAAAACTACTTGAATTCTTTTTCTGTTTTTCCTTACAAAAGACTTATACCTCGTATGTATACAAAATCCCAACGCAAAGTGTAATGGATAGTAATTTACATCGTAGCTGCTCTGCGGTGGACTGAAACTTAGCAGGAGCACGCAATCAAAACACTACGCAAGAGCAGCGTAGTGGGCGTTTTCTTCCCCCCTCTGCTGCCGGTGGCCGTTGCCCCAGCCGGTGAGCCGAGGCGCGAAACTGCCACCCGGGAAAGACAGAGGAGGCCAGCGCGCTCAGACCCGACGTTCCCAAAACCAGACACAGAAATTCGAACTACTGGCGACATCATCGCGCATTTTAGACGACACCGTGCATGCAGAACGCCGCGCTGCTTTGAGTCAATCTTCCCATTTTTATTTATCCCCTCCTGAAGCGCAAGTGCCCATCCACACCTGAGCGCTTTAAGGAATAATTTTGATTATTGTCACAGCCCTGGCTGACTAGACTCAAGATCCTTTCCGAACAACTTTCAGTGCTACACGTCTCTTCACCGCTCTCCAAACAACGGACCTTGCTCAGTTTAGTCAACAGGCTCATCTTTCACCTTGAGGTAGTGTTTGTCACGAAGAAATCGCGCAGGACACCAGATTAACGCCTCGGTTTTGCAAATAAAGCGCCGCAGGACCCCGCCTGTCCCAAGAGAGAA
>NW_009228507.1:0-6462 GCF_000690835.1 Fulmarus glacialis
ATATACACATACATAATTTTATATATTATATTTATATTTTAAAGAAACTCACCTTAACAGAATAAAGCTATGGCAAATCATTCATAGAGTGTATTTTATCTGCTTTTTTATAATTCAAAACTGTAAGTGTTATTCGTCACATCGTTATTTCTGAACCATGAAGACACATGTAATCCAGTTTGCAGTACTAGTTTTAAAGACAATCAACCTGCTTTAATTCCATCTTCTTACAGAAGCTGAATCAAACCAGAAATTATTTTGTCTTTTTGCAGACAAGAAAGTGTATGGAGCCCATCTCACCCCCACTAACGAGGTGTTGGAAACACTTGTTCCTGGATTACTGACATGCTCATTAAATCCATTTGTTTTGTTTTTTTTTTTTTTTCCTTCTTCTAGTAATTACTGTAACAACAGTAAGTCACATAAAACTTCAGTCTTTACCACTGCAATCCTATTTCGCTGCTGTACTTATTTTGCTCTATCTCTTGGGCAAATTCAGTGACTGAAAATCAGCTTGACTACAGGTGGTAGAAACCAGAAAGAGTCACCATATGGAGATCCATATGCTCTGGCACTGTATCAGCATGTGACAGAATACTGGGATAAGATCGCAGAACAACCAAGGGATGCTGCATTACTTCTTTCTCTGACTGACCTCCAGTATTTCAATTTTAATCCCATGCTACAGAAAGTATTCAAAATACTGTATGAGACATCAAGTGTAGAGGAGCCAATTTTTCCTCTTTCACTAATGTGAAAGCTCTGGAACTGGGCAGAGAGTGACAGCGCCAAACCATGAAGGATTTTAATATGCTGTTAGCGGTAAGCACTTATACAGTCCCTTTGCAACAATACTACACAGATACCGGCTTCTAGACCTCAGGCTTGCTGTTATGAACAGCCACTATAAAGTCACCACAACTCATGAAACAGGTCCAACTTTGCAAGCTCCCACCTCGCTCTTACGTACCAGCTAACAGAGGAATATGACTATGAGGAAGAGTTGGCACAGTGCTTGGACAAAGATCCTGCACAAAGATTTGTGCCTAACTGTAATACAACACATTGAAACTCAAAATAGGAACTAAACTCGCTTGCTTGGGCTTAACACATCAATGGTTTTCATGCATCTCACTTTAATCTCAAACAGGCATTTAACAGGAACCTTTTTCACAGCTAAAAAACTTTCAGACAAAGCTCGGCTTCAGATCCCCTCGCTTTTATCATTGGTACAAGGCAGAATAAGAAAGCACAGAATGAAGCACAAGATTTATCCCCCTAATAACCTAAATCTGATCTCCATGTTCTTTCATATCGCTAAACGCAAAGATAACTAAAACATGCTCCTCCAGAAAAATAAACTGGGAAGATAACAGAGAATTTTTTTAAAGACTTCAACCCAGCGGATCAATATCCTGTTGCTTAAGAAAAGGAATGTAAAAAAGACAGGGCTTTAATTTCCATTTCAAGAAGGGGGTTCAACATCACCTACCATTCAGCAACAGCTAAAGTGCCTTTTAATTTTGTCCTCGTGCCAAAGCATTCAG
This sequence comes from Fulmarus glacialis, assembly GCF_000690835.1. Classification (NCBI taxonomy): domain Eukaryota; kingdom Metazoa; phylum Chordata; class Aves; order Procellariiformes; family Procellariidae; genus Fulmarus; species Fulmarus glacialis. Next base: position 1,548 of record NW_009228507.1, read on the forward strand.
AGAACAACAACTAAAAGGACAAAGCCAAAGTTCAAAGATTCAAGACACAAAGCAGAGCTGCAGCTCTTGTACAGATGGGACACCGAGCTGTAACCTCATTTAATTTGTTGCAAGGAGATGTATTCAGAAATTCCTGAAAATGGCAAAGAAAAAAAGAAAAATGAAACAGGCACTCAGAAATCAAGATGTTGGAATCAGAGAATTTAGGGAAACGGCTTTCATACAAAGAGGTAATGAGTGTTTGGTAGAAATCACTAAGATAGGTCATTGTGCCAAAAAGCGTTTTGCAAGCAATCCATTTATGCACATGTTGAAAGGATTACAGAGATGAGACTTAAAGAAGAGAAAACAAAGAGACACTGGTTTTTCAGGTCACTCGAGATTTAAGAAATTGCTGCTGGTCCTGAAATGAATTGAATAGTTGATATCATCCTATATTCTTACCTGACGACAGACATGAGTTTGTACTCAGCTTTTCCCCAAGTACCATATTTGGGACAAAAGAATAGAAACAAGGAAGAAAAGCATATGATAGCTGCTGACTTTTCCTACACAGCTGCTTTTAGTAGCTACATACAAAATAGCTCCTAGATTACTGATGGGTAGGGTCATCTGATTCCTTCAAGACAGCAATACCAAATGCTACTGAAGCCTTTGGGAGAGGTTTCTTAATTATGTGCTAAGCCAGGGAAGTCCATCCTTTCGCATCCATTCACTGCCTGTCAGATCAGACATATCCGGGGATCTTCCTCCAGCAGTGGAGGCTGCCTTACAAGGTGGCACTGGACTATCCTCCTCCTCCTCCCCCTGCTAGTAACCTGGGGTATAGGTTAATCCTTGCCTGGGAAACTTGGACCCTAGATGAGTGGCAACATGCTGGAGCAAGAGAGGGGAATGCTACAAGGTGGAACGAAGAGCGAAAACAGTCTGCCTTCAGTTCAATCCTCTTCCACTCTTCAGGCAAAAAGCCTACAAAGGAAGACACAGAAGGCAGGAACCTTTACAAAGAAAAATTGAATAAACAAGTGTCAGAGAAAGCAAGCAGGAACTGTCCATAACCGCACAGTAATTGACCCCAAAATGAAGGATTTTGTACCCTACAAAGTATGGAAGCAGTTTAACCCATGCGGAGATGCTGTGGGTTTTGCACGATCCACCACGAATACAAGATACTCGCATGATGTGGATCAGGACATATCCAAGACAGCTAAAAGAGTCAGGCTATACAATACAGCCTTTGGTACTGCACATAAATGAAGGAAAAACCCCCCTCTGCTCCTTATTTTATTATTCTGTAAAACTGACTTAACATTAAGACACTTTACACAAGGCTTACACTGACTAATTCCGAATATTTCTATAATACTTCAAAAGCCCTTATATGAGGACAGTATTTAAGAGGAGAGTGTTTTGTTAACTTTCAGTTAACTTACGAAGTTAACTTTTTGTTAACTTACGAAGCTGGAAATGGTCTAGAGAAAACAGGGATAAGTTAGCATAATATATGGGAACTCAGAGACTAAACGAGTTTAAGAAGAGAGATGAGAAAAACAGGTTATAACCAGAAGGATGAAAAAACCTAACTAAACCGTGCCTGTGTTAAGGAGATTGTACTGTTTGCAAAAAGCCTTGGGAATTTTTGGTAATAAACACAACTTCAACTCAGCAATTAAAAAAAAGTGTTTATAAAAATAAAGCTGTTCTTAAACTCACAATGTTCCTTCAACAGTTTCCTTAGGGAGCAGAGATGTAATTGTGTATAAACAACTGAAATTACTCTTGTTTGTAAATTGTGTCATTGTTTTTCATTTCCCCTCTGTGGCGGTTCTAGGAAAATATCAGCAACAATTCATTGGTAAATGAATTGTTCCAAAACCTGATATTTTTTTCCACTATAGGTGGATAAAATAAGAAAAAGTAGTGTTGTTTTGTTTTTAATCTATAAGCATGATGCAGCTTACAAAAAAGACGCGTATCAGAATGCCACTCATTTATGATTTAGAAGCCAGAAAACTTATATAAGGATTCTGGGTTCAATTAAAGCCTTAGACAAACAGGTACCAACACATTATTTATCCTCAAAAAACAATCTTCCTCTGGTAGCAGTGATTTTCATACAACTACAACTCCATAACACCTCACAATGTGAAAGATATAAAATATATGCTGAGAAAGGAAAACACTATACATCTGTCCTGAGGTGATCCCTCTGTGCTCAGTTACACTTATTTTTATGCCTTCCAGACTCCACTATAGCCTTAAAACTGCTGATAAACCCAAACCTAAGCTAATTTTAGAACCAGACATGAACTTTGTAGCCATAACCTGCCTTTGTATCTGTTGAGCTCCAGTATGAAGTTTTCACCTGTAGATGCTGCTATGGCCATTTGGAAGATTCTCCTGAATTACAATGTCCATTCGGTTTTGCAAGAAGCTTCTGTGATTCACCTTCACTGTGGAAGTTGAGACCAAAGGCTTTCTATGCCACCAGAAATTTCAGAGGATAAAGCAAGCTCTGCCACCCTTGTATACTTTATATTCCATTTAGCCCACCTCTATGTTAAGCACTGCAAGTTTTCAAACACAAGGTCTCCTTCCATCATCCCTTTTCTCATTTTCTTCCAGCTGCCCAATGCTGCTAAGCCAGAGCTGCAATTCATCTGCTTCTTCAGATGGAAGAATTCAGAGGCAGGAGATGCTGAACCCTGACAAATCCCATCCCAGGTAGTACACTATTTGAATGTGATTTTGAATATAACCTACAAACAGACCAAAAAAGAGAAAAGCACAGGAGGAAACAAGGGACTGAGCTTATTCTAAAGAGTGGTTTCTTTGACAAGCGACTACGTCAGCACTGGAAGCAAGACACCAGGGCAAAGAAGCCATCAGGGCTTTCTGGTTTAAGGACTCCAGTTAAATCCAGGACTCGTTAATGAAGACTGCATGCAGGAATTAGTTGTTTCCAACACATGTGCGCTCTTGTTCTTTGTTTTTTTTTTAAGATGGAGCCTGCATTTTCTTTTTTTTTTTTTTATTTTCACATTGTCTTTTGAGGGTATAGCTAGGAAATCAGACCATGGGTCAGGTGAGCTCTTGGGAAGACAACAGTGCCCTGGCAGGACCCTGGTGCCAGAAGCAAGATGTTAACCTTTAACCGGGTCTGATGACAGCTAAAGAGGATGGAAGCACCTTATAGCTGCCTTCATAACTGGTTAAAGGTTAACAGCGCATATCTGCCCCTGAGAAATACCATACGACAGTCTCTTTTCTTCACTTTAACAAGGCTTGCATGGTCTGTCATTAATTAAGTCTAATGCCAGTGAAGTCTATGGCAGCACTGACTCAATTATAACACTAAAAGTTGGACAGAAACTCTTGAGAAAGCACTGCATGCAGAAGCTGAGGGAGGAATTGGGGAAAATATGCCTTTGCAACTCAGCTGGTTTACATAGGCATTTAATCTGGTGCTTGGCTAGCTTCATTCTGTCACTTCTGACTCCTGTTATGCTACTGGACACCACTGCTGGTTAACTTGCAATTTCAGCAAATTACTAATAAATTATCAGAACGCTCCTTGCACTGGACTGGAACCTTTTGTGCTTACAGTTAAATAAAAATCGAGGAAAACCAAATTATTCTTTAAAGGAGATGTGGTGGGCTCACAGGTAGGCAAGTGCGTCCTCTGAACTCAATAGGGCACTGAAAGATTTGATCAATAACAGCAGTCGTAAGATTTTATGATCATACTTTGCACTTATGCTTGTAATCCACAAAAAACATTTTCAGTTTTTTGTTCTATGCAGTATTATGTCCAAGGACATTCACTGGCTATTGTAGGTATTTGATCTGTACACGCACAGAGCGACACACGACTTTCGAAAAAGAAATGCAAGGGACAGGCTGTGCTTCTGTGACCATATGCATGGTTGGAGGCATCACTGTTGGGTTCCAGAGCCAGGGTCCTCCCAGCGCTTCTGCACCCACCCGCGCATCACTTGTGCTTCCGAAATCACATCCCATCGTTGCTGCTGCCAAAACATGCTTTATGCTGAATTGTGGAAGCTCTTGTCTGTCCTCTGAGCCCACAGAAGTAATGATGAGAAGGCTAGACTAGAAACCCAAAAGCTTTACCTTGTACCTTGAGAGCAAAGTGTTAATCACCCTGAAACAAATGCACACATAACCCACAGTTTGTAAATATGACCAGACCGCTTGTTTGGGTCAAAGCGAGTACAAGACCTGGGGGAAGTGAGCAAGGTGGAGATGCAGGTAGAGAGCACAGGGAAAAGCGAAGAAATAGAGGCAATAATCAAGCAAAACCCAGGTTAATGACGCAATGAAGGATTATCCCAGGGATACAACAGGCAGTGCTCTGACACATGGTTCTCTGCACTAAACAGTTCATACTCCCTCCTTCCTTAATGATTTCCCACCTTCCCAATCTTCACAGTCTTAAATACCAATTCTTAAACACTTTGTCTCATTAACATTGAGGGCCTAAGCTATTAATATGACAAATGCTTCAGCCTAAAACCAGGTTTCTGCTCCAGTCCTGATAGAGTGTGTGTTAAACAAAAATAGGGAATACGTGCACATGTTAATGCAATTCAATAGCATGAGGATAAAAACCAGCAGAGAAAACAGTTACGAGCCCTTGATTAAGGCCTGTGTTAAACTATCAGGCCCCATCAAAAACCCCGTTGATGAGTAGCTATTTGGCCACACACAGAGCTGTGATTTCCATCCACTTTAATAATCAGGGAGTTCGGATTTACTGTTAATGTGACATTGATGAACCGAAATGACAGTTCAAGCTTGATTAAAATTAGCCACAGCTCTTCAGCACAGGACAAACCAGAAAGGCTTGACATGTAACTCGCAGCTCACATAGAAACATAGAATCATTAAGGTTGGA
>NW_009228508.1:0-9398 GCF_000690835.1 Fulmarus glacialis
CATTTGCAGGGCAGGTGCGGCGGTGTGGGCTCAGGGGCCGAGGGCAGGGTTTTTTTCCCTCATGGTCGTGCGCAGCCTGGCTGGTGGGGCTCCTGCTCTGTCACCAGTCCCTGGCCTACCCCCGGAGAAGTCTTTGTCTTGCTCTGGGGTGGTAGGAAAATACCGGCAGTCTCAAAGAGACTCTTGTAGTTGTTTCTTCATTTTCAGAAATTTAAAAAAAAAAAAAAATGCTTTTGTGAGGGGAAAGCATGAAACTGTTTCTGATAAGTTGCAAATTTTAGTTGGTTATATCCAACTGTAAAGCAACGTGATGTTTGTGGGATCTCTTGCTGTGGATTCCATGTCTGTGCACTTGTCCCGTAGGACAGATCTGTCCATCTGTTGGTGTTTATGGCTGGAGGGGAATGGGACTGTTGTTGGACTGTCTGATTTAGGAACTTACTGATCATCTTCACAGAGGAACACAGGTCTCACGGTTAATAAAGTTTCTACAAGTTCTGGGAAAATAAACAGCTAGGTAGCTGGATGGGTGAGAGGGACCCTAATTTATGGTTCTTCACCACAATAAGGGTTTTACTTAGCTGTTACTGTTCTCTTTGGCAGCAGCTGGCTTATCATCATTGCCATTATAGCAGTAATAGGAGGCACTCTGTTTCTTCTGCAGCTCACAGAGCAATGTTTTCATTCTACAGTGGATGTAGTAATAGAAATATGTATATATGCACTTTTTTTTTCTGGCACCTTTACAAAAGTGCTCGTGGAAAATAATATATGTAAAGTAATATTTGGGTGTCCTGCCTACTCAGTTGTCTGCTCTGTAATCCTGACTATACCAATGGATCTCCTTAGCAAATTGTATATTTGTTTGGTTTCCCTCTTATATAGGAGCTAGTGTGTAATATTCACCTGTACTAAATGTTAAATCTACTGAAGTCTGATAATATGCTATCACTTTGTGATTGGCTAGAGATGGCTGTAACTCCTACTGCAAAATTAATAAAACTTAAACTTACACTTAAATCTTTTTTGCAGAATAGTATATATATCCTGTACTTAATAAAATTCATAGCTTCTTTCTAGTAGGTCATATAATAAGTCTTTCAGAAATTTTGGAAAGCTAGCCTGTGTGTTGTCTGGGACCCCCATGGACCTGTGCCCCCCACCTCCCCAAATCATACATCTCCCTCCTGTGGACCTCTTCTCTTCTTCTGTGAGGTATGTAATAGGGCTGTCTGGTGGGAGGATAAAACAAAAGGGCTAAGAGAGTGCCTGCAACCGAAGGAAATTACAGTTAATACAGATTATTTAGAGAGAAGGTGAGGAAGGAAAAGATGCAGGTTCTATTTCTGATCTCCATTAACTGCCAGTGTGGCTTTAAAACAAAGCGTGTCTCTGTGCTTTCTGAAAAAGGTTCTGATGGAGAGACTTGAACCTAAAACTGGTATGGTTTTTCCAACTTGCATCTCCAGGTCTAATAAGAAAGATTATTATTCTTTTTAGGCCTGGTTTCTTCTGTGTTGCTAGATAATCATGGCTAGCTGCATCATCACAACTACAGGTTCTTTCCAGTGTGTGTCAGAAGCACTGTGACTGAAAGCATATCTTCAGACGAATTTTTCATCCTGGTTTAAAGAATTTTGTTGTTGTTGTTTCTTATGTTTGGGTGTTTGGGTTGTTTTTTTTTTTTTTTCATTTCCAATCTTTACTTCAGCTCTATGACAAGCTTATTAGAAGTTGAGATTTTAAATGATAAAGTATTAAAAAGAAGGAAGGATCTTCTTGCTCTTGTTATGAATAAAAATTATGTCACAAAACCGTGACATCTAAAAGCTACAAGAGGGATTGCAGACTAAGCAGCTACATGTGGCTCCAGCAATCAATAAAAATCTGTCTTTGGCCACTGCCAGAGAAAATGTACTTGTGCAGATATGCCTTTCATCTGATCCAATGTGGCCAGGTTTATAAGAAAATAAAGCTGATTGCTCCTAGGGTGCTATATGTCAACTGACTTTAAATTATTTCTGCACAATTTATGTTCATTTTTGTGTGTAAAATGTGTTTTGATGTATTGGCATAAGTAAGGTAACTTTGAACAAATACGTATTTCTTTTTTGAATCCAGTTTTCATCAAAAAAGTCTTAGCGGACCAGGGAAGTCTTACTTAGAAGAACCACATTAGTCACAATTCTGACACTGAGAATGGAGTGAGAAATGGAGAATGGAAATTAAAGATGCAAATCCTGAGCCCGTATACAACTGTGTATAATTACTTAGCATGTGTAACTACTGTGCAAAAAGTTTTACCAAGTAACAGTGAGAATAGTTTTTGGTTTTGTGGTTGGCTTTTTTTTTTTTTTTTCTGGGGTGGAGGGGGAAGCTAGACATCTAACAGCAAAACAAGATTAAAATTAGTGATGAATTCAGTTTTATGCATTTTTAGTTAAATTTTTGACCTAATTAGTTCCCCCTGATTTACTAGACCGCTGCAACTCTTTCTTTTTGTGCTGTTTATAATGTTCATATAACCCAAAAAATATTGTTCCCTAGAGTGGGTTTTTTGTCTCTTCAGTGTGTCTGTGAGCTATATGAACATTGTACAGGCATACAAAGTATCAGTGAGTTTTAGGGTGTATGAATCTTCTTGTGACTTTTTTTTTTAAAGACAATATCCCACCGTAGTTGCTCTGATCATCCAACTGTAGTGAAAATGAGAAAATTATGGAGGAATGGGTGGTGAGTGAAAATGTGAGATGCTGGCTTGAATTGAGGACTGAGTGGTGTGATTGTGGATCATGATGATGAATACGGGGCAACAGTAGTTGCAGAATGTTTCAATATGGAAAGGTTGGCCTTCTAAAAGGAACCTTGGTAGACTTCACCAATGTCCTGAATTATGAGAATGTGGTAAATAGAGTCTCAAGGGTATTGCTAAGTGCTATTTTTTGTCAGTGAAATTATATGCTGCTTATTTGTCCAGTGTAGAGTTCACCTATGTTTACTATCTAACCTGGAGTACCCAGTATGTTTACCTTGTGTTGAATAGGCTTCATCTTCAGGGATTTTCCTCATCCTGTTCTTTGAGTGTTTAAACAGTGATGTTTTGTGTAGGTGTATAAGCACCATTGAATGTCTCAAAATACTCTATTTGCCTTAGTTTAAGGTTGACTGGATGATGCTTATACCCCTGGAACTGAGCTGTGTGGAAGGGTGCTTTCCTGGATAGATATTTGGCTCAGTTGCGATTCCAGATGTGATTCTTGGGGGGACAGCCTACATCTCGCTTGTTTAAAAGTGTCCAGAAGCTAGCCAGCATCATGGGGGGAGGGAGGAGGAACAGCATTGCTTGTGCCAAAGTGTGATAATTATGGAGCATGTGTTTGGCACATTTAATGGATTTTGGGGATGCCACAATACCGAGCTGAATTTCAGCATTCCAGATACTCCTACTGCATGTTGCATGTCAAAAGTACATAGACTTGCAAGGGAGAAGCATAACGAGCAGGAGGGAAGGACAGTAGAAAGCCTGCTGGCTGACCACAGTGCAACTCCAGCTGCACCCTGAGATAGGGTCTGGCTGAAGCAGGCTTAAAAAAAGTGCACTGCTGCTTTGTCAGAGTTTCTGTACTGCACTGTGGTCCTGTTGCGCTTCTTGAACAAGCAATACTTGACCCATATTGTATTGTCAGTTAGTTGTTAACAGGTTTTATGAATCTGAGCAGAGACTATTGATTTTTAGAATTTTCTTGTCTGTTTGCAAGAGTAAGGTGAAACTTCATTTCCCTAAAGCCAAATGTGACTTCTTAGAGTAAGAATCTTAAAGCAGTGCAAAATAACAACTGAAATAGATTGGTCACAGGTCTCTTACAATGTATATATATGTATAATATCAGTATGTATTAAGAATAGCTCAAGTCATGTACCTTTGATGGAGTAGAAGGCAGGTGTAGATTTAGTAGAATGAGAAAGGGGACTTTTTAGGAAGATGTGTGTCACTTGTGCAGTACCCAGGGAAACCTGTGCTGCCCCTCAGGCTTTGCTGTGCTCCCAGTATGGGAGTGGAGCAGGTGCGGAGCCTATAGCTCCTATTGGCAGTGGAGTTCTCTTCCCTGGGAGAGCTTTTGTGGTCTCTTGTGGGATGGTAGAGAATGGCCTTAACAGAATGTAGATAATAATTTTGATATAGCTTTGGCGATGTCTTTGAAGGATGTATTTTGAAAATGGAATCAGTTCAAGAAACTGCATGATAATGTCTTAGTGAAATTCCTAGGTTTTGTCTCAGTCCTCTTTCTTTTCTAAGATTACTTGCCTCGTAAGTGCCAATCCTGTATATTTTAATCTAGGCTGAGCGTGTATTCTCTCACTTGTTTTCCAGCAGCCTCTCTCTTCAGGACCCTTCTTGAGGTTAGCATTTCAGGGGCAGCATTGGTAGAACTTCTTATGGAACTTCAATATAACATACAACTAGGTTTAAAGTTTTAGTAGGGGGAAAAAAGTAGGTAAGTGGCAAAACTGTCTTAACTAATTCCTCAAATATCTTCATAATGCATGAAGTGGATCAGGTGGAAACTACTTCTTTTAGGACCCTCAAGCAATTAGCAGAATCTTGATAATACTAGGTATGGTACAGACTAATGACGATATGAAGATACAGTTATGTAAACTTGAAGGAACTATTAAAAGATGATTGTTACCATTATGGTTCATGATAAATGAACAGTGATGGTGTGAAAGCGGTATTTCTAAGGATGATTGTGCTATGCAAGGCTTTGTGTGAGGGTTGCTTTTGTTGCTGGGAGGGTTTACAGAATCTGTCAGCCTTTGGAACAGGGTCAGTGCACTAAATACATCAGCAGTGGGAATTCTTGTGTTGCAAAAGGCTTGGAGAAAGCAGATGTCTGAGAGTGCTAAAGGTCACCTGGGCATGTGTGCTGCCAGCCTCTTCACTGATAGAGTCACTGCAGCTTATCACAGTTGATGATAGTGTCTCCTACTGTGGTGGGGAAACAAGGCTGTCCTACCTAGGTAAAGGTCAAAGTGTACCTACTTGAAAATTGAAATTATGCCAGAAGGCAGAAATAATACTTATGATATTATCAGCCTAGGGTTTCTCGGCGGGGCAGGGGAACAACTTGTATTTTGTCTCCAGAATGAGGCATCAGCAAAGCCAGCCCTCTCCCCCTTCCCTTCTCTGCTCCTACCCTCCCAAGTAGCAGTGTATTATTTTTGGTTTTGATCATAAGCAGATGGTCAAATAACTTTAAATTCAGGTTTGGGGACTGCAAGCCAAATACTGTGTCATTTACATTTTGTATTGCAAGTTCACTGCTTGTTAGTACAGATTGATTGTATGAATTTCAAATGATACATGGGTTGCAGAAATTCTTTTGATTGTATTACACTTAATGCAAATATTCAAGTGTTGGGGTCAGTGTATGTTTTCTTGTTTGCTGATACCAAACCAATGCAATGCATCAGCAAGACAAAATATGTGTTGAAGTAGTACTGGTCCTTTTTTCTTTGCCCATTAATGCCCTAAATAGTAACAGTCTAATTAAAAAGGTAATTTTGTGTATATGGCTGGTATTTCAAAAGGCATGGAGAAGGGAAAGTTTCGGGAGAACTTATGAACAGCGTAGAGATTCAGTGCATTACGGTTCCATAAAGCACTTACTTTAAACCAACCTTCTTAGCTTTTTGAGGTTTGTCATTTTGTTCCTCTGGATCATCTCTTGCTGTTGTCAAGGACCCTTCTCTCTGCAGGCTCTGTTCTATTTCTTTCTCTCAGAGGTGTTTTTTTTATTTTGCAGGTGCCTTAAATTGCCATGGTAAGGTCATCACACTGAGCTTGGTGTAGTCATGGACATGATGCCCAGTCTCCAGTTAGTCTTTTCTGCATTCTGGCACAATGACTGCTCTTTCTTCTGCTTTATCTTTATGCTGCTGTTTGTCATGCTTGTATTCTAGGTTTTTGCATGCCCTTTGCATTGCATAAATAAATGTCTATTTTTTGCAGTGAATTTGCAGTTGAGTCTTTGTTGTCCTTTTCCTTTACATGTGATGCATTTCAGAACCTGTTTCTAAGACAAGGGAGCAACTAGCTTATGTGGTGTCAAAGCTGTGTCTTAATTCAGTGTGTGCCTGTTATTCTTTTGACCATAATTACTATGTACGCAGTAGGATCTGTTAAGCTTGTGTGCCTGACAGGAATAACACTTCAGAGACTGGGTTTCTTCTGATGAGTATATCTGTGGGTTTTTTGTGGTTTTGGTTGGGTTTTTTTGGTTGGGTTTTTTGGGGTGGTTTGTTTTTTTTTTTTTTTTTTGGAGTAGGATTTTGCTCAAGTCTTTGCTCAAGCCTGCCTTTTTTTCCTTACAGTTTGTGGCAGTTTTTTTCTCGGGTTAACTTTTCCCTGATGTGTAGCTGCACCTGTTTCACCATCACTGGGTAAAAAAATTTGGTCATGTTCCCTGTTATTTTTCTTTCTTGTCTTATGGAAATCAAACTACATAGTTGGTTACCTAACCTGTGAACTTCTGGGAACATCCTGCTAACTTCCTCAGAGTCAGGTTTTGTTGGGTTTCTTGTTTTCTTTGCCTACGTGATAATATGTGATGTTAATTAATATGTCTCAGCTTTTTGCTTTCCCTCTCAAACATGTTTTGCTATATCTTCATCAGGCAATTTGGTGGCCTCCTGCATATTAACAGGATCTCTGGCCTTTGCCCACAGTGCGCTCACCAAAATCTGATTCGCAAAGGTGCATGACTGGTTCCAAACTTTCAGTCCTTTCTTCCATGGATCATTTTCACAGGTGTTCTTATAAACTGGTAGCCAGTTCATGATAGGTGAAACGCTATTCCTTTCATTTTTATTTGCCCACAAATTGGCAATATTAATCTGGCCTTGTTTCAGATGGATGTAGCAAGGCTTTCTTCATACTGGTGTAAATTTGGTCTTCTAAAAATATATTGGAATAAGTCTCTAGAGCCTTCATGTGAACTCTTTCAAACTCTTCAGTAATTCCTTCTTGATATCAATATTCAACCCTTTTTAATTTTTTTAGACTCATTTTATATTACTTTTTCTCTTTCCAGATGAATATCCTTTTTACATCCTGTCAGGGAGATGTATCTACACCTTTGTCTTTGATAAGGGCAATGCAGTCTAGCATGAGTCTGTTAATTGCCAATTTTATTTATAGGCTTACTAGATATCAGAATCTCTAGCAGTTTTGGGATCTGATACTCTTTTCTGTTGTGGATTAGCAAATTACTCAATTCTGTAGCACAGATTCAACTAAGAGCATAAAGGGATGTTAAGCTTTCAATAGTGAAGTCACCTCTCTGAAGTAAACAACATCAGGGATATGGCAGCACTGTTTCTGCTCAAACCACTGTAGTCAGACAAGCACACTGTAGAAGTAAGGTGTACTCATCCAGTGGGTGCATAACTGACTGTGTTGGAGAGATGGACGGAAATCTGTTATTATGTCAGCTCCTGTCAAAAGGAGCTGTCACGACAGTCTGTACAGCTCTGCTGATGAAAATAATTGTGCTAATTGTGTCACCAGTTCAGATTACTTTGCAAGAGTTTCATAGGACTGAAAACTAATGTAGGTTTGAAGGGGCCTCTGGAGATGCTCTATTTCAACCCACTTCTCAAAGTGGGTTCAATGGATGAGGTTGTTTAGAGGCCTTGTCCAGCTGAGTTTTGAGTATTTTCATGGTTGATGAATTCCACAACATTTGTGAGCATCCTGCTCCAGTGTTTGACTACCCTCACTGTGAATTCTTTTCCTAATGTTCTAATCTGAATTTTCCTATGTTGCAATGTATGTTCACTGCCTCTCATCACATTGCTATGCACCTCAAAGAAGAGTGTCTTTTCTATACCCTCCCTTTAGATAGTTTAAACTAATGCACTGATTTTTTGTTTGTTTGTTTTTGTTGTTTCTTTTTTCAAGTAACACAAAGGACTCCCCCATGTTTCACTTTAATGGTAGGGTTAGAATGATAACTAATTGGGAAAGGGCAGTAACTGCTACTGAAGCAGTTAAAGTAGTCTGCAAAGATCCAACTTTGGGACCAAGAGAACCCCAAACCCTTAGATTTCAGGTCAGTGAAGGAAATTTAAGCCCAGAATGTCTAACCTCACAAGTGATGCAGTCTAAGAATGAGTGTGGACAGCTAAGCAGCAATGCATAGTCATGTTTCCATATGTCTTAATTAATCCCTCAATGCATATAGTAAAGGAAGGACTTTTCTTCTGGCAAGGGGTAGGCAATACTTGCTTTCTAGTTACCTGTGCACTAGCTACAGTTTCCATGATAGGAGTAGTAGCAGGATTAAAAGTTTTCTATATCATTCATTGCTTACATATTTGCATATGGGGAGGTGGTGTGAAATCTTAAATCTGAGATGTTTCATCTCCAGTGGGAAATGCTAACACAGGATTTCGATCATGTATAAAACTAAAAAAATAATTTGTTTTTTTGTATTCTTTTCTAGTAAAACCTCCTACACTCAGCTTTAAGTGATTCATTACCACCCCCACCCCTCTCTTTTCTATCTCTGTTCCTTCAAGGTGGTGGTGGTCTTCACAATGAGGTTAGTTTTACTTTCTTCCTGCTGTGGTAGAAGTATAGCATGTTCAAAATTCATGCACAATTTGTGGTTCCACTACTAAAAGTGTGGCAACTGTACTGTCTTGGGAACAGATGATGCATTATGAATGCTTTTTTAATTTTTATTTTTGCATGCATGCATATGGTTATTCATCTGCAGGTATGTAATTTATGGCGCTCTAAAGTACTTCAGGATGCAGTAAATGAAAATGCCAGTTTGTTATGTTTGCTTGACTAGATTCTGTCTCCCTGACCCGTATTGAAATTCAGTGTGACCATCACTATAGGCTATTCCGTTTTATGTTTCTGTTTAAGTATGAACTCACACCTTGTTTTAGAAAGTTAAAAAAAAAGAGTATTTGAGTTTTAACTGTACTGTAGCAGGCCACAATGGTCTCTTAAAAAAAAAAAAAAAGTTGTCTCTTTTGAATATGGCATGTGGAACCTAGTATTTCTCATTAACACACTAAATAATGTATTTAAGTATTTGAGTACCTGCAATATTCCTTACACTGGAGTCCTAAGATATTTTTTTCCTCTCCTTTCTACCTCAGCCTTAATTTTTCTCCAAATGGATTTTGTCACCTTGAAAGATTCCGTGTGGGTAAGAGTGTCTAGTCCTATGATATACAGAGTACTAGTCAGCATCACCATGCTCCAAAGGCATTCCTATTTCCTGCATCTCTGCAACAAGTTGCTCAGCCATAGAGATTTTATTTTTTTTCCTGAAAACACGGGGATGAATTGATAATTAGAATCATAGAATCATAGAATC
>NW_009228509.1:0-441 GCF_000690835.1 Fulmarus glacialis
GGTCATGTGTGCCCAGAGCAGTGATGGACATGCAAGGAGGGGAAGGGCTGAAGAGTGACTCTTTGGCCCATGGCCACCAAAATCCACCAAAAGCCATAGCCTGGAGCAGGACCACACTTTTCTACCCAGCACTGGAGCCAGGCTGAGGCCACAGAGTCCATAGAAATCTCCTGTACTTGAAGAGAGACCAACTTGTCCAGAAGCAGGACTCCTCCAACCTTGGACAGTACTGGGAGTGGTGGACATGGCCAGGGAGGTGGGCAGGACCTCTCTGGTACCAGGCAGGCATCGCACCCTGGGATGGTGTTTGCTGCACTTTTCCTCCTGACCTGGTGGAGCACGGGGTACAGATGGCATCCCTTCTCTCCAGTGTGTCAACCGCACCACACAGCTTGGTGTCGTCGGCAAACATGCTGAGGGTGCACTCCATCCCACTGTCCC
>NW_009228510.1:0-388 GCF_000690835.1 Fulmarus glacialis
TCCGGGGGGGTTAAAGGAAGCGAGGGGCTTCTCGCTGCACGTGTGGGTGGAGAGCACCCCCCACCCCCCCAACCTGCCTCCCAGTAACACAACCTGGCTTTCCCAAGTGCTGTCCCAGGCAAGGTGCTCGGGGTTGCAGCGGGAAGGTCCTTCAGATCTGGGGCTCCCTGTGAGGTGTGGGGGCTCCCTAATCCATCCTGAGCTATTCTGGGGAAGCCCGTTGTAATAGCTGAGACTGTTTCTCAAGAATAACAGTTCCTTACATGTATTGCATGGTGGTGCGGGCACCACCTTTGGTAGCCACGGCTAAAGATCAAGTGGGTTTTCACCCAGTTGTTTGGTTCACTGTTGGGTCATGGCATAAGCTATTATTCCACGATGTAGGAAT
>NW_009228510.1:425-12707 GCF_000690835.1 Fulmarus glacialis
AATCGTAGAGGCACCAGGGTGTCGGTCTGGATAACAGAGGGCTTCCCAAAACATTGCTCGAACCTCCTGCCAACGCACCTCAGACTCTCCTCTTTCCTTCAGCCCACCTCTTTTTCAGCATTTACTTTTTAGCTGTTCCCTGCATTGTGTTTCCCCTCCACTCCCGCAGCACGTTCCTCACTCTGCGGGCGTTGCCCGGGACGTACAAGTGAGGCACCAACTCGGGGTGCTGGGTAGCAGTCCTCCCACAAAGGGAGACTTTCATTAAACAAAACGGGGCTGGACTGGGCCCTCCAGCAGCTGCGTACGCTCCAGCCAACCTTTCCTGGGCTGTTGCTCCCACACGTCTCAGAGGCCTGTTTGATGCCAGCATCACTGAGAGAGAGAAGCCATACGGAGAAAAAGGTTTTGTGCGTCCTCTTTTGTACCCCAAGGAATTAATCTCTTGGGAGTCAAGGAGAATAAACACAACACTTTATAACTTGAGAACAAAACACAGAACTTGTTGCTTAATGCTATCTTTTCCATACACTGCTCAGGAGGCAAGAGGGGATAAAGCCCTTTCCTGCCAGGGACATTTTAACATGTCACAGGGCAAGTAAGAAAAATGGTTATGCAGGCAAAGCACAACCAGTAATGGGTAAAGTACCCGGTAATGGATGGATGTTCACAAACAGGCATCAAATTTTGGCTTGCTGCGTGATCCTGGGTGAGGCACTGAATCCTACGCTCTTTCTGCCTCTGTTTTCCATCTGTAAAATGGAGACAAGAATTCGCACAGCCGGTGTAAGCATAAATGCTGTTGGGTTTGGAGAGTGCCCATATACTCCTGTAACGGGGGTTGGATAACTCTGTAGGTGTATTACTTATTTGTGGGCTTCATGTGATTTTGGCCGCACACAGGCGCCAGGGGGGATAGGCTTGTTTTCCAAACCTGGGCAGCTGATAAAGGACCCGCATGCCAGGCACGAGAGCTGCATCTTCAGCTTTATGTTGGGAGGGCAAGGAAGGCGTTGCAGGAAAGCTCCAGCCACTGCGGCAGCGAATGCTGGGAAAGCAAACCGGACAAAGGGAAGGTAGGATTTCTTCTCAGGGTAGTTCTGATTTGTCACTGGCAGTGAAAAAGTTAAAACTCATAGGGTTATTCATGAATTCCGCTTTTTAAAAACATGTCCCATTAAAATGCAGATTTAGTCTTCCATTTGCAAAGAACATAGTTATTTCAAATTCTGTATGGGAATCCTTTTTGTATTTGTATCTTTTGGGTAGAAAGTCCAGCTGCCTCTTGTGAGATTGCACATATCTCTTCAGATGTCAACAAATCATTGAAAAGTGTCAGAAAGGGGGAAATGAAAGATAATTATTCAAACCATGGAGAGCTACTTTGAAAGTGAATAGAATCTGTCAGATAGTCTTTTGAGAACAGCAGTTGGCTGCTTGTATTGGATATATTAAATGGACATATCTAGAGGCAAGTAATGCTGTTTTAGATTCGGATCAGTTTAAGTTGGAGGATTTTTCTGGTGGACGTAGCTGAAACCACCAGAAATTATTGAGGGGAAATTAAGTGGGAAGGTGTTATATAGAGTTACGGTGACATATTAAAAGAAATAGAAAGCTCTGTAAATAAAATGCATGCTCTTTCAGTTAAAGAAACAGAAGCTTTACATATTTGTCTATTATATTTTGAAACTGTAGTGGGATTAAGGACGAGGAGGATTTGAATAAAATGGAAATAAATAGGTTGGTGGCAGCGTAAAGGGGCATATTCCTGAAAGAAACATATCACAAAGAGCTTGGAGAAATCACCATTATATCTGACCAGCACAGTATGATTGAGAATTTGCTCAGACCAACAGTCCTCGCTCCTATGAGCAGCCTGACGATGCTGGCCCCTGGTGTTGCAAAACTTGCCCCTGCGAGTAACTTTCTGGACGTCCATTGGGATCTCCCACATCCGAAGTCTGCAAGCAGACCAGAAATTTATCTCTTTTTTTTTCCCTGAGAAAGTTGAATAGATGATATTTCATAAGGAACAGAGTACAGCTCAGAAAAGGCTTTCTGAAACTGCTGTAAATACTTGCTACTGTATCTCCCAGGAAAGGCGTCGATGTTTTTACTGTAATGCTCCCGTAACAGTGAGCATCCGACAGCTATTCTGGACTATCAGCGGGTGCAGTGGTGCAGGCTGATGAATGAGAGGCCGACTGCGTGAGTTCTGTGATTTAACTACATCGATCCACATTTGCCCGGTGCGACTACTGTAGGTAAAGAAGGCTTGGAGCAAATAAAAGGTGCGGAAAGAGGTACCAAAGGTGAATGAGAAATACATGCAGGTGGGAAGCTGCAGCCAACATCTTTCAAGTTTCTTTCTTTCAAGTTTTGGGTTTTTTCTCTCCTTTTTCGTAGGGCTGTCTACCTTGTGCTTTTCCTGACTGTGCCAGCCCGTGCTAGGTTGTATGTAAATGGCAGAAAAACCTACAGCAGCATTACATTACCTGTGCTTTTGTAGTACTTAATCCTCTGGAGAGGAAGGCAGACTGTGAGGCAGGGGTGTCTGCCCTGGGCTGGGAAGGGCTGGTGCTCCTGTGTGGTTTTTTCCTGCTCCAGTCATTCTTCTTTCTCTCGTATGGCACAGAAACGTTTTACCCGTGTCCCGCAGCCCCAGAGGGACTGCCAGTTCTGGCACATCATAACGGCAGCACTTATTTCGGCTCTCTAGCATGAGATGGGTGCTCCCTGTCTCAGCCTCCGTTTCTACCTTCTCACAGCAACCTAGCTTTCAGCTTTTGCCTCTTAAAAACCTGGATTACAAAATCGGCACACCTGGAAGCCTGTCTCATGTGCAGGTGCTTTATCATAAGCACAATGACTCCTGTTGTCTACCAGATATTTTAAAATCCCTCCTGTCACAAGCCATCCCATCAGGTCAGGTCACGGTGGGATGCGAACAGGGACGACCAGGATGAACAGATATGAACCAGGACGTAATTGTGCCAAGACCTAGACGCTCCAGACTGCCTAATGGAAAATCTAACTGAAGTTTTCAAAGTAGCAATGTTTTTTGCAAGCCTTGAGCTAAGTCACAAAACTAGATCTCATTAAAAAGTTTTCTGTAGCCTTTCTAAATTCAGCTGAATTTCCTAAATTGTTCAGCAAGAGCAAATTGAAAGTCTAAGCCTACATTCAATGTAATCTAATCCTGACCAGCGTATCCCCTCCAAAAAAGCACAGATGAAAGGACGTTTTTGCAACACCTGGGCCATTTACGGATGCGCCCAAGCAAAAAGCTGAGGTCCAGATCTCAGCTCCTCCAAAAGCCAGGAAAGACCAATGATGGGGACTGGGCTCATGCCACTGTGGATGCTAAGGGTAGCCCTCGGAGAACCTGAAAACATTCTTATCCCTTGAGTGCAAGCAGATTGATCATTTTGGTTCAAGTCCTTCTCCTTTAATACTTTCCTTTTTCTGATCCACGCAGGTAAAAATGAATTTAACTTCCAGGTTTCAATACACACCACCACATGCACACATACTTAGTGTGGGTTTTGCAGTAGGAATTTGTTGGCTGAGTTAGTCACCCTCTTTCAATGATGTGATGTTGTTATTTTTAGCAAAGGAACCTTGCAAACGAGCAGAAATAGACTCCGGAGTTTTCAATATTGTCTTTGTTTTCACCCTCCTGTTACCTGCAGGAAACATGGGAGACTAGAGGGTCAAACTGTCCATTTCCTTGCCCTGCAGGGAAAAACTCAACAGTTTATGTCCAAGGGAGCAGAAATGTTCAAGTAGTGACCCACAAAGTACCTACAATGCGCAGTATTTCTCTGTGTCCTGCATTTTCTCCATAGGCTGAGTCTTCTGGGACCCTGCTAAAGAGCCTTTATGTTAGCCCCTGCCCACTCCAGGCCCTGCAGCAACCTGCACGGCCAACTCCAGCCCCTCTCCATTGCAGAACTGCCTACAGAAAGATGGGAGCAACTTAGGTATGGTTTTGCTTAAATTTCTGCTGTGCTGACAAGAAGCACTTTCTCAAAGTTGTAGGCAACAACAGCAACTTCTTAAAATACTCTTTGTAAGGAAGAAGGCAAGTTAGGGGTGACCTAACTAGGTTTTCTAGTAGATGAATCCCCATCCCTGCCCTCTGCGGGCTGGGGCTGGGTGCCTGAGCCGTGCTGTGGCTCCACCAGTCTCCCCTTTGGTTCCTTCCCAGCCGGGCGCGGGGAGCAGGGACACCCATGGAGACCACTGGGCATCTTCACGAGGGACTCCCCTCCCCCAGCTTCCTCCCACCTCCCTGGGGAACCTGTTGTGGGGTGAGATGCATCTTCTCTCTTTGGCGGTCGAGGGAGCTGCGGTGGGTTGGGGCACCCGACCCTTACACACCTGAAGCCAGGCGTGAGGAATCCCGCTGCTTTTGTTTGTAACGCTGAATGGCTGGAGTTGCAGTTTGGGAGAGAGGTAGCTCCATCCCAACTACTCATTATTTTACAGGAAAGGCAAATTTTACCCTTCCCCTTTCTCTGCTTTATTTGTTTATATGCAGATAGCGTGCTAATGGCTGGCTAAATCAGCCCACAGTGCACGTCTTTCCCTGCCCTGAGCAGGAGAGCTGCTGCCTGCTTTGCCCCCTTTCTGTGGCTGGAAGCTCGTGGCCGTGAGGACTGGGAAGGAGAAGGCACTTCTTTTTAAATTTATTTTCTTTCTTATTCTATTCCACTGTCTAAAAACATAATTGAACTTAGTGCAAAGTCATGGCCGATTGTCGCTTTTGGTTTTTACTCTACGAAGGTAATGGGAGTTACCGCAGATTTAGGCTACCATATAGGGGAGGAGAAGCAGGGCTCGAATCAATCCAGTGTTACAGTTCAAAGGGATTAAAACGCGAGAGAGAAAGAGAGAAAGGGAAGAGCTGAAATGAAAGAAGTTTGAAAGAAACAAAAAAATTGTTGTCTTTGGGGAGCTATGTACTTTCTCCAGGGAGTTTTCCTATTAGATAATCTTTGAGATGGTGGAACAAGGTATTTAAATCTCTGTTTCAATACAGGAAAAGCAAGAAGAAAGTAAAGAGCCAGCAAAAGGAAAAGGTGCCTTTTTTCTGGCACAACAATCTACCTCTTACTGAAAAAAAAACCCAACAACTTGCTGTATCCTACTGATAATTATGCTTTCAGCAAATGGTCTTTTAAATTCAAATGTATTTTTCTGCTGAGAAGCCAACACTTGGCCTTGAATAATCTTCTTCTTTCAACCTGATAATGTTGGGGTTTTGTGCATGCATATATATATATATAAAAAGTTGTTGTGTTTGGGATGTATTCGAATGTTTGCTTTTTAGTGGGAACTGTGCCCTTCCCTGTGTAGGTCAACGGACCCAAGACCGAGAAAGCATCAATGAGAGCTCCCTGCCGGTCCCAGATCGGTGGCACTGGCACTGCGCCCCAGGACAAAGCTTCTGCGGTATTTTTCAGGGTACTTTTACAGGCTTCAAGGAAGCTTGCAGGATTTTTAATGCCAGGTGTTGTGTGGCTAAGAGGCCTGGGTCTGGAAACCTACGTGGGTAACAGAAGTGCCATGCCAAAAATGCGGCACCGTTTAATGTACTGTGTAGGAGAAGTTTAATCCTTTGGGTGCGAGGTTTATAATTCCACAGCGGATTAAGAGCCTTTGCCATTGAAAACTCTATGTTGGTGACTGATTTTTTTATCTAACCTGGATTTGGGCCTGCAAACAGTATTTTCATATGAAAAGATAGAGTTCGGGTATTCAGGTGTTCAAGCTAAGCATGCTAATACAAAGGCACTTTATGCCTGAGGAAAAAAAAAGCGGGTAAAAAGAATTTCTGCTAAATTGAAAAGAGAGTTTTGAATCGGTCCCGAATTCAGTTCCAAAGAGCCAAGATAAAACTGGGCAATGTAGTCCGCTCCTGATTTTATTTTCAGTTCACTGTAATTACAGTTCTGACGCTATGAATTAGCTGCAAAGAAAAGCCTGCTTGACTTGTGCTACGAGAATGTGCTTTTCCAGACAGGTGCTATCACTGTTAAGAAAAAAGAGCCTTTTCGCGCCTAGCACAAGTCACGCTTTCCTTTCTGGAAATCCCAAATTTGTCAAAGTTATTACAGCGAAGTAATTCACTGGCAAAGGTCCCCTCTCCGTTTCTACCCTCTCTGACCACCTTTTGCTTTTAATGCCTGTAAACCCATGGGTCCGATCCTGCCACGGTGCCGAGAGTGCCCCAGCAAGAGGAACAGCAGCCAGCACTTGTGCGAGGCCGCAGGGACGTGCATGACTGCTAGCACGCACCGCTGCCACGATACCCTTTAGACTGCCTGCCTGTCAGAGCGCCTTCCAGCCAAGCAGACATTCAGCTTAATAAAATGGGCGTTCGGCTTGCGTTAATCATTCGGGTTACTGCGAAGCATTCCCACAAAGTCTGTAAATATCCACACATCGGTAGCATTGTCCCTGTAAAAGGATTAGCCTCTTTAATTAGATCTATCGTCCCCTTTTACGAACGTTTCTCTAAGAGATACAGTGGTAGGAGCGCCGTACCGGCGAAGATAAATTGCCTCCTTTGAGAGCACGACGTTTCTGCCATTGAGATGGGCCCTTTGCCGGGGTCCTTGTTTTGCCCCGTGAAGCCGCCATTCAGGTACGGCAAGGCTGAGGGTGCCTTGTTCAAGCTCAGAAACTATTTGTGAGGCCGCGGCAGACTTGGACTTTCCAACTGGCACCGAGGAGAAAGAGGCGCTTGTTTCCCCGCTATCGGAGGGGGAAAAAAAAAAGAAGGGGGCCAGTGCAGGTGGTGCTCCATCAGTAAAATGCTGTTGGAAGAAAAGCTTGCAGGTGCTGGCTCTGAAAATGGACGGGTGCTTCCTGGGCCCGGGGCGAGCTGAAGAGGACTGCCAAGGCCAGACAGAACCGGTCTGTTGCCTTAAGAGTGCATAAAAAAAGATGTTTCAATGCTGTCGTCGGATCTGGGTGGTTTGCCACGGAGGACAAAAAGTCTCCTGTAAAATTGGATTTAAATAGTCCTATCTCACTTGTGCTCTGGGTGACCAGATTCAATTGTGCCGGTGTCCCCTCTGCAGTATGATATCATAGCTTCAGAGGAAGGCTTTATTTAGAGGTCACATTAGTTTGTCCTGTGGATGTAATCATTTTTTGTGTCACGGACAATGTTTTACTGTGAAGATATGGGCCAGATGGCTCAGCCACTTGCAGTCCGGAGTTAAACAGGCTCTTTATTGTGGGTGAATAAACAGAACCTATTGTCCCTTGCTCGTGAAACTCTAGTGTCCACCGCCGGGTAAAGATGAAGTATGAAATTTTCACGGCTGAGGGAAGAATATGTAAAACAACAAGTAAAAGGGGTGTGGACTTCCAAAACATATCCTCATTGTCCCTTCTGGTTTTTTTCTCTCAGTAAATATCCGTGAGGTATTGCCATTGTCTGATGTTGCTAAGCGCTCGGGTCCCCCTTGTCCTCTGCCCCCCGCCCGGCGAGCATCTTTCACCACGACTGCCCCCGCGGCGGGGCTGTGGGGCTCGGGAGCATCACCCCAGGATTTCCTGCTCGTAGCCCCCTGTACGGGCGTGGTGTCTGGGCAGGTAGATCATTGCCAGGTCCATCTCTGGTTATTTATTGTTTTATATCCCCGAAAGCTCCCCCTTGGCCACGACTCTCCTGTGAGCTGGTGGCACACAGAGCGCTGGCCGGCAAGCGAGTAGAAAAAAAGATGTTTTCCTCCAGACCAAAGAGGTCAAATTCATTTTTTCCCCCAGGCCTGGCATAGTAATTCAGAGGGGTTTTTTCCTAAAGAAAACATACATTTTCTGTTTAAACTCATCCCATCCATAGTTTCCTGTATGGCAATGTCAGAAGTATTTCTTTCCTCTCTCTAATTGCAACCAAAGCCAACCTTGACTGGCAAGGAGAAAGTCCCTGACAGGTTTGGGTTCAGTCCAGACCTTCTCAGAGAGTCTGTCAGCCAACTGTTTGACAGTATGCAAATGTATGCAAATGGGGGGACACTGGCCGAACACCTGCAGAAAGTGTCCATCCCCACTCCCGCTCTGCTCTACCTCCTCCGCACGTGGGGCTTTGAAATGCTGCTTCGTCTCCCTCTGTCAGTTTATTATGCGTTCGTCAGCAGAACGTGGGGCTGGTGAAAACCGCGCTCTTTGTCCTGCCGGGCGGCAGAGCCCCATGTGGAAGGGCCAGTGCCAGGAATGGTGCGATGGCTTCCGTCCAGCCCTTGTGAATCCTCCTTTCTGTCTTTTAGGACCTTCCCTTCAGCATCCCAACCCTTTTGGGGTTGCCCGTGTCAAGGAAGGCCTTCTGTTTTCCTGGGAGTAAAGACATCATGTCGGTGGAGCCTCAGCCGAACAAAAAGGCTCTTTCTCACCAGCAGCTGGAGCGCGGGGCTGCGAGGGGCTGTGCATGCGCCGCATGAAAGCCTGCAGCCGACTCCAACCGGTGAGGGAGGGAGGGAGGAAGGAAGGAAGGAAGGAGAGGCACCTTGAATAAAGCAAAGCTGCCGGTTGTGTACTGGCTGCCTAAGAGAAATGCCGGCTGCCGCGGCCGTCGGGAGCATCTGTGGGTCTCCTGCGTGCCCCATGGAGCAGCCCCTGGAGAGCCGGGGGGTCCGGTGGGGTCCGGCGGGCGGGCTCCATGTGCATGGGGAACACTGGGTGTTTTGCTCGCCTAAGTCTATGCAGGGGAAGGAGAGGGAGGGAGGCATTTTGGACTGCTCTTTAAATAGAGAAGGGCTGTAAATTCGGGAAAGTTTGGGACCTTCAGCCTGAATCCAGACCCTGGATGGGAAAATCACTGGGTTTTGAGAACATGCTGGTTGGATTAAAGATGTATATCCCACACCAACTTCTAGTCAAATTGGGTTGTAAGTCCTTCCAAACCCTGTGTGGCAGCTTCAGTTTTAGATAGCTAAACATCCGAGCCAGTGGTGAGCGGGTGATGGGCCTGAGGACTGCACGGAGACATGTCCCTCCAGCTCTCAGAGAGCTCGCTGCTGAGACTGGACCACAACCCGAAACAGGTCTGACTGCTGTCGGGGCAGCAGGCACCTTCCTCTGTCCCATGGCCTCAATTAAAAATCGCTAGCCTGATGCCAATGCTGGGCCTCCCATGTGTATCTATCTGACTCTATCATACACAATTGCATGGCTATAAAGTCATAACCCACGGGTGCTGACCATGTGGCAAGCTGTGGCTAAACACCACGTTGTGCGCCATGAGCCTAACTTTACCCAACAGCAATGGTTAAATCAGGGCTCCTGAGGCTGCCTGGAAAGAGCTGTGCCCGTGGAGGTAAGATGTGCACTTTGCTCAGTCGCTTGCATTAGGAGAAGCCAAGTCACGCTGGACTTGAAACCCATGCAGTAACACGTCAGTGAATATTTCAGAACGTGAGGCAGCATATAGCCACCACGGCTGGGTGTAATGCCGAGCTTTGAGGATAAAAAGCCTGCCTTCAGACTGCCAAAATATGAGAAACACCCCTCAGGCTTGTGATACCAGTGGCCTTGGAAATGCAGGCAGGCTTCTGCTGAGAGCCAGGTGGACTTAAAGTGGTTGGTAATTGTTCCTAGGGCTTTTTCTTTGGCTGGGGAAGAATCAGAAATGGGCTGTGTGCAGGGATGGGAATGGACAGTTAGTAGAGTGCCCACCAGAGCTCCCCTGGCACCAGGTTTGTCATCTGCCACCCTGGAATAGGACGCTCAGAGGGACCTGCTCTAATTCTCGCTGCGCCGTATGGAAATCAGTTCACGCTTTCTCTGGAGAGAGAAAATAAGTGCTCTTACTTTCTGGCTTTTTTTTTTTCCTTCTTACACTTTGGAGCCCAAGGTAGCTGCATTTAGCAGCTTTAGTGTCCTTTCATTGCTGCTGCTTGCAGGGTTGTGGTCACTCAGGCAGCAGTAACTTTGAAAAAATGACCCGTCTACACCCAAACAATAACAGAATCCCCCTTTTTATGTTGGCAACGCCCACCGCTTTCTCTTCGCTTCAAGACTCCCCACGTAGACGCAACTGTTTGACCAGCCTTCTTCTGAACAACTTAATTAAGCAAAAGAAAAAGTGTCAGTTTCTGCCAACCTCACAAAAACAGAGCTGTGGGGGTAAAAAGGGGACGCGGCATCAGCCCGCATTCCTCAACCGGCTAACGAAGGGAGACCCTCGCTTCGCAGCCCTGCCAAGCATAGCCAGGGTTATTGTCACATACTGGCTCGCCCACCACCCCGGCTGCGATGGGCGCTGGGGTGACCCGTGTCCTGCGGGCACCGAGGTGCCCTGGGAAGCGCCAGGCGCTTGCCACGGCCGGAGGCAGACGTGTCTGCCCCTTCCCATCGGAGTCATCCTTGCGGATCTAACAGTTTTCTAAACTGCATGAAAAGGGGAGCCCCTTTTTTCCCCTCGGGGCGAGATGTGGGCTTAGCAGATCAAACCGCTTGCGCTCCCGCCGCAGACAGAGGATAGCTCTGGAGGCTCCCAAATTTCCCCGTGCCTGTGCTGAAAGCCTGGCCGGGCGCGCGTTGCACACGCGGATCTGTGGCTATTGCAAAACCTCTCTTCCCCAAGCAGAGGCATTTCCCCAGGCAGAAATGCCAGAAGAGGACAGCGCTTATTTCTTTTCCTTCAGAGACCGAATCTGCTCCGTGAGCGTCAGAGCATCCTCTTCTTGGGCTGGCGAGGCTGCTCCTTACCCCGCCAGCTGCTCTCTGTCCAAGGAAAGGGATGAGGCTCTCACCACGAGTGCTTCAAGGGCCTGAGCTTTCATTGCTTTTTTTCGAGGGGAAAGAAGTTGCTCTTAACCGAGGAGGGAACGATGGAGCAGAACTGTCTCCCTGAGTTATGTTCTCCCCTTCTGTCTTTATCTCCATTAAAAGAGCGTAAATTCATTTTAGGTTACAGTTCTGCAAAGGTCGGGGGCTGCTCTGGCTTTGCACAGCGTGCCTACCGCCTCTGAAATCAATGGGCCGGCTGTTCACCCCGCACAAGCAGAGCACGCATGTGGGTCTTTGAAGGATCATGGCTTTATCTGGAAGTGAGTTAGGCTTGGGTTGTTTCTTTTCAGATAAACACCACATTTTGCTTGCTCGTTGCCCTATTCTTTCCCACCCCAGCCACCTCTTTTCTTTAGTCATAGCTGGCAGGCAGGAGTCTGCGTAATTCTGAGCAGTCCTCTAGTCTTCAAACCACACCAATAATTTTTGAAATAATGAATATTAACAAAGCAAAACTGGTCTCCAAGGCCTTAAATACTTCGCTATATTTTCTTGGGCTCTTCCAGTCCTGATAGACCCTCTCATTTAAGAATAAAGGAAGCCAGCCATCAGCAGTTACATTCCCAAAGCAGTGTGATCTCTTGTAGTGAAGGTGTTTTATCCCCTTTTGAAATCTGAGATGGGAAGTTTCAGAATGCTGGGGCATGCTTTGCCGGGTGGGACTGCAAACGCGAGGGCAAAACCCAGCTCCAGACGCGAGCCAGCACCAGCACAGACCTCAGCCACCGTCCTCAGCTGCGGCGGCTCGAGACCTGCAAAACTCTCTCACGCCGGCAGATGAGCACACGCACGCAAACACATACACATATAAATACACGCACAAATACACACACAGAGTAACTGATGGCATGTAACTGCAGTGCTTGGGACGCAGCGGCAGGCGCTGGCAGCCTGCAACCCCGTGGCAAATAAAACTGACTTTGGGGTGCAATCCCATGCTGTTTTTACCTGATTGCACAGCCACGAGGTGCAGAGGGAACTTTTTACGGTGTGCACTGGTGCAGACGAGGCTTGTCCTGCGGAAAGCAGCAGAGTCTGCCGGCGCGAGTCATGCCGGCTTTTCACGATGTTAGGAGCTTAAAGCAAAGGGCCGTTTGCTCACCAGCATGCCAGCGTTGCCTGTGAAATGACAACTGCTCCAATATTAAAGGGTAAAGAAGTGAGAAACCTTTTTTTGCAGCCTCCGACTGTTTCATTCTCTCGACACAACGGTACAGGAGCGGCAGCCTTTATTGTGATTAATATCTGGGAAGCTTCTTAACAAGGCTTAGCTTGATAGGTGGCTCTTGTTGGAGGAAATTTATGGCCTGGTACTTCCTCAGTGAGACTTCCCACGTTGAATTGTTGAACATTACTGACCCTGATGCCCAACACGAGGGGGTGGGGATTTACACAGATGTCTGGTAACTGTGGAAGGTGCAAAAATCCAGAAGAACAACCTGCATTACATCCATTGGAAGCGGCTGGGTAACA
>NW_009228511.1:0-15306 GCF_000690835.1 Fulmarus glacialis
CATGCTCAGTATAAAAACTAGGGGCGGGGCGGGGGTTCTCCCCCACCCTGTTCGTGACATGTGGTCAGCAGTCGGTGAGCAGTTGCATTGTGGATCACCTGCTTTGTATATTCTGTAATTGTTGTTGTTAGCATTGTTATTATTAGTGTACTACTTTGTTTTATTTCAATTATTAAACTGTTTTTATCTCAACCTCCCAGTTTTTCTACTTGTGCCCTCCCGATTCTCTCCCCATCCTATTAAAAGGGGGCTGGGGGGGTGAGCGAGCAGCTGCATGGTGTTTTATTGCTGGCTGAGGTTAAATCATGACAATACTGTATTTGATCAGTGGTCAGAGGCAGTGACAGCTGTGTTGCAGAGATGAGTTGATGAGTCACTGAGCCTACTGTAAGAATGTGCACTTTGGCAGCCTCAAAGGCAGTAAGTTCTCTGTTTTCCAGGCTGTGAAATCTGCAGGAGAGGAAAGGAAACCCATACATGTGGCATTTCCAAGACAGCAAGGTGTTTTAGTCCTAATTTCTGTTGCTTAGTGGGGATAAACTGCATTGAGTTACACTGCTGCAGTTGTTGCAGTGCAACATGGATTGTGTCTCTACCTTTTGTCAGCAGTGCATAGAACATGTGAATAGACTGTTTTCTTTACGATGTATCTATCCAAGCATTTTTGAAGGGTGGGAAAGTAGAGAGGTTTTCTTAATCTGTAAGAAAACCAATACTAAGGATGGAGCAATGCCAGTATATATTTGCATGTACATAAAAGCCATGCAATAGGTAGCAAAGGGTGCAGCCCATCATACCATGATCTACAGTTGTTCATTTTAGTAGGGTCCTCCTTCATTTTAGCCACCTCCAAAGGTGGCTTTACTTTGGTATTTCACTATTTGAAGTTATGTTAACATGCCAAACCATGAATAATTTTATCGTCTGCTATTAAAATCTTAGGCTTCTGTAGCTTTCTTGCTGTTATTTTGATTCTCGGTGGTGATATATTTAATATCCTTTAGTTAACTCTTTTCATAGTGATACTTCAGTACTTTCTGTATTTTTATTTTTTTTCTTAGAGTGATTTTAAGCATAGGCAACAGTCCATCATTTTTCATCCCATTTTCTTTCCTCTGTTTATTTTTTGCTGCAGAAAATAAGTGTGAGGTTCATTTTCATTTTTCAAACTGGTGCTCTTGGCCTTGAGTGTTCACTGTCCTTTTTTTTTCTCCCTAGGTCACAATGGAATACAAGGAGAGTAATGGTGCAGTGGAGCCCATCCGAGTGCACACACTTGTGATTTCAGTACATCATGCCCCGGACATACCTCTACAACAAATACAGAAGGAGCTAATGGAGAAAGTTGTTAAAGAAGTAATTCCAGAGAAGTATCTTGATGAGGGCACAATTTACCATCTCCTTCCAAGTGAAAAGTTTGTAGAAGGCGGTCCTAAGGTATGGTGCTTTGAAAGAGGACAGCTTATACAGGCTTGGATTCTACTTTGCCACATGCTTCTAAATGTTCTCTTGAACAGAAGTGCAATGAACCGGTATAACTTTAACCAAGAAAATCTGTACATTTTTAAGGAAGCTTCAGTAATTTCTATTGGAGTTTTCCTACTGGACAGCTGGCATTTAAACTGAAGCTGTACCTGCTTGAGCAGCCAAATGTACAGATTCTTGGATCTTTTTCTTCCAGAAAGTATTTTAAATGACCAAAACCCAGCCCTTAAGTTATACGCTAAAATGCCTGACTGGAAGTATCTCTTCACTTTCACAGTAACAATCAAAACCAGAAATAACAACAGGTCTGATCTTCTACATTGAAATTATTCACAAAGCGGAAAAAACTTCAAGGGAGACCTTAATGTATTAAGTCTCAATACTCATTAGAATTTGACACGTTCTGCTTTCCAGGTGCTGGTACTAGGTAAGCAGGTCATTGCTGTGAAATTGTAAAAAGTTTTGTTACACAAAACTGTCTAGTTTTGTATGAAAAGTTCAATGAAGGATTAAAACTACAAGGTGTGCTTATGAACACACTGGGATGATGTAGGGATACCGCTTTCATTGAGGAATAAATGTCAGCTTTACTCCCATACTGCTTATCTGAGGATTTAAAATTAGTGGATTAATGCAGTTTATCCTCTTTCAGGATGGAGTATCTCAACACTCTGGAGATCATTTATCAGCTTGCAGTCACCAGCTTTGCTAATCTGACAGAAAGGCAGTAATTCTCTGCTGGTTGAACAAGTTGGATCAGCTCATCAAATTGTAGCAGGCAGACAAAAGTCCATGCAACAGGGTGGGACTCCATTATCGGGGGCACAGGCAGGCAGGAAGAAGAAAGAAGAGTAGTACCAAGCAGTCCTTGTGCCACGAGTGAACCATTAAGGTGAACTCAGCTAGAATTTCTCAGTATTCTTGTGCTGGCAGCACTGAGCTGCAGCTCTCTGAAGCCCCCGCTTCCTCTTTAGTATGTGTATCTAAGTGAAGCTTGTTAACCTTTTAGGTCATATGTGATCTGTTTTTCAGGAAGTCTTTTGTCTCTCTAAATTCTTGGCCTCCATCAAGTGCTACTGAGTGAAGTCATTGGCCAGTAATCCAGAGGTAGTATTTTATGTTTGCCGATTTGAAGGGAGCACACTCTTTGTGATGTTTACAGTTGTGCCACATTCTTATCAGTCTTCAAAAGTGACTGCAGCACAGACGGCTTAGTACATCTCTGAAAAATACTCCAGTCACGTAGACCTCATTCATTAAACAGTTGCATGTGAAGGCGAACACTGTGAACAATGAGTCTCATCTTCGGCAAATACAAAACAAAGTTGTACCCAATATGAGATTGGGTAAACCGTTGTGTCTCATGAATGTATTCAATTGTTTGTCCTGCAGAGTGATGCTGGACTGACTGGCAGGAAGATCATTGTTGATACCTATGGAGGCTGGGGAGCCCATGGTGGAGGTGCATTCTCTGGAAAAGATCCCTCCAAAGTTGATCGTTCTGCAGCATACGCAGCTCGCTGGGTCGCAAAATCCCTGGTGAAAGCTGGTCTCTGTAAAAGGGTATTAATCCAGGTAAGAGCAACCGTAAAAGTAATATATCGTAACAGAAATTCTGTCTCGTGTGTCTCATGTCTCAGAATACATACTACCATCACAGCCCTGCTCCAGTTTCAGAAAAGCATTTCTCATACTAGAGTGGAGCTCCAGGAAGTTTCTCTTGGGGGTGTGTTGTTAAGTAGCCCTATGAGGGAAGCCAAAGACACAGGCCAGGATGGTCCTGAAACAAGGAGTGTGTTCTCCGTAGTATTCTTTCTCCAACTCTGTTGCCATCCCTGGGCTAGGTACTTCTTTGCATCACCCTTGCTTTTACCTCCAGCAATTCTAGTGATCCTCTGCACGCACGTGCATGCCCAGCACTCCAACCTGGGCTGCGCAGCACGTTACAGACAGTTATGTTAGCGGTGTCTAGACGTAGTTGTGCAACCTGCTGTACTATGTGGTCGTATTAGTTGTAACTTAAACCATTTTAAGCTGTATTTGAAATTACCTGAAGTTACTGTGAGTTCTCTACTGTGTGTTCCTAGTATACTACGATGTGAGGTGTGACTAAAAGCAAAATTAAATTGTTTTTAGAAGTTTAAAACAAGAACAACTTTCATCAGTCTTATATGCTCGGAAGAAATTCACTTCCTTCCTTGTGCATGAGTTTTTGGGACTACTAAGTCTAAGAAGTTGAAAGACATGTTTTATTGACCCCTAGACAGTTTCACCATTAAACATGAACCCAATGTGAATGCTAAACAATAGAGGTTTGTCTAAGCAGCTTGCAATCCTAGCTTATACACATACTCATTCTGAGTAGCTGCTATGTAATACTTGAACCCAATACAACAAATTACTACAGTAAAAAGTAGCAGTGATCTGGCTGATGTTTTGCTGCAGAGGTGTGTTTAAAACCTTTTACTTTCTCCGTGGACCAGAGGAGAGGCCCACTGCATGTGGTTATGATCAATGACATAGTATCCAGACATCCCAATTAGGAACAAGGTCCCTTGCTTTAGATGTTGTGCATCTGTTTGATACCTGATTAAACATAAAGTTTGGAGTTAGTCAAGGAAAGGGGAGATTGGGAATAAGCCAAGCACAAATAGTGATTGTTAGCCATAATTTTATTATGATTATAGATATTTTTTTTTTTCCTGAGGGACAGAAGACAAACTTCTGATTTCTTGGTATGCACATTTTTAGTGGCATTTTTGAACACATACATCACTGTCTTAATTCTTGAGTTAGGTGGGAATGTTGTTATTCCAGTAATTCCCAGAGACCCTCCTTCAATACCTGGGTCTGACTTTAGACAAGGCAAGATTGATTTTGTTAACAGCAAACTATGGAGATAACAGATATTAGCAATGAAGAAGATGGGAGGAGAGAGGAGGATGGGAGAGCAGAAGAGCGAATGTCCTGTGAAGTCATAGAAGGCTGGATTAAAGATTAATAAAAGGAAAAATGTATCAAGTGGAAAAGCAAAAGTGTTTTCAGCCCATTAGTGTCTGTGGGCTACATTAAGATCTTGCCAGCCTCCTCTGCTATGGATATTGTTTCCATGCTAACCACCTTTTCATACTGAAAGAGCAAAATGGATAATGGAGGGAACTGCAGCAATTTAGCTGGATATTATCACAAATATCATGTAGGCTTTATTTAGTGTGATACAGAATTGTTAGCTTACTGGTTAATGAAAAACAGACTTAGCAGATCTCAAAATTAGCTAATTTTGAAAATTGATTTTTGTTATCCTAATCATGACTATTTTCAAAATAGTCATGATTAGGACAGTTTCTAACAAAAATCAATTCTTGATACTAAGAAGTATATAGATAGAATCGAGCCATTGGACTATTACTTCTTGAAATCTGTAGAAAGCAGAGAAAATGAGAAAGACCAGTGAAAGCCACAGAATGGTTTGCGTTGCTTACTGACATTCAAGCAAAACATATTTTCATCCAAATACACCATGATGGAAGAAAATGAAGCAAATGTTAGCCTATACTGCAGCAGGACTGTATTTTGGAAAGGGACTGAATGATAAAAGCAAATACATTTCAGGAGAACCTGTCAGTGCTGTGCTGTGCAGTGCTGTGGTGAAAAGAAGCTAATGTGATTCTTGGATGTTGGAAAGGAGCTATAGAGCTCCTCTGTCCTCCTTTGAATGAAGTGAAATTACAGGGAATACTTCCTGCGTTACTTTGTCTACTTCTGATAGCTGGGTTTTAAAAAGTACATGGAAATATTGGATGAAGTTCCAGGGAGTGCATGGAAATAACTCACTCGGGGAAAACAAATCTGTGAGTGCTCTAGAAACATGGAGCTTTTTCTCATCTTGTCCTAGATAATCTTTTCTCTGCCTCAGCAAAAAAAAAAAAAAACCCACCAAAAAAAACCCAACCCAAAAATATTTGTAGATCTCAGAGTCTCCCATCTCAAAGGCATGAAATCCTTGTGTCTAGCTGAGGCTGAAGGATGTAGAATGGCAGTATCTGAGGACGATTAGAAAGAACTTCCTTTAAGGAATGTCACTTAGGTCTGACATTTGACCAGGCTTAGCATTCTCTGAGGAAAACAGATAATTTTCTAATATAAAAGACAAATAACAAAACCGTATCTCCTAACTTTCTTTATGCAGAAAAGGTGTCTGTAAGATCTTCCCCTGATACATAAGATAAGCCTTTCCTTTCTCTTAAGCAAAAAGTAGGAAGGACTGTTTTAACTGTGTTTGAGTTGTATGCATGTGTTCTACAGCTATCATATGCTATCGGTCTGAGTCATCCTCTTGCGATCTCAGTGTTTCATTACGGAACATCAGACAGATCTGAAGAAGAACTGCTTGACATCGTGCAGAAAAACTTTGATCTACGCCTTGGAGCTATCATAAGGTTTGTGTGCTATTAGTGTTTACTGAAGGGAATAATATTTTTAATGCTCTCTTTAACAGTTTAATGTTAAAGTTTCTGGCTCCTAACCTCATGAAAGTCACCTGCATGATAAATCTATAATTCCTGTCATTTCTTCCCTCACCCATGCACCCAGTACAACATACAAGGGCCAATTCATAAATCTGGTCACAAAATGTACTGAATAAGTAAGACTGGTCTAAATTATACCATGTTATATCTCCCAGTAACCCTGGTAGTGTGCTATGTTGCATTCATTAGCCAGGTGGCAGTGTGCTTGGTAAAGTAGAATTAAAATTTAACATTAGATGTAGTTAGGCTTTCCAGTCTGTCTACAGGGTGTGTAAGGCTCCCAATCCCTGCCTTATCTGGAAGGCACCAGAAATATTGGCTCTTTCTGAAAGAAGTACTGGGGTAAATATGGTCTCCCTGCCTTTGATCTTTAGGTGGCAACAACTTGTGAGACAGCTGCCACAAGATGGAAAGGTTCTGGTGCCCTCATTTCACAAGCAATCCCATTGAAATGAGTGGGACGTTATGTGCTGTAATTTGCCCTTGCTCATGCACAGAAGCTGAGTGTCACCCTACCACAATAGTGGCAGTATGGTGTTTGCTGTTGCTGTTCTAGGGATATTGGCCATTAGCCCAGAAGAGAAAAGAACACCCTTAAGTGACTGGCTTCTTCATGAGGTGTAAGTGTAACCTACTTTCTGCATCAGAAAAAATGAACACTGAGAGCCTGTCTCTAGTTGTCATGCAGTCTTGTGCAGCCTGTTTGAAGTCAACTAAACTTAATTAAAAAGGAATCCAGGTTTCTTAAATGCTCTCTTAAGACCTGGTAAGCCATTGAAATATTGTATGCATTTAAAAAACAGAACAAGAATAAAAATCCCGCCATGAGATGAGCTGTCTTGAAGTGAAAATTCAGTTGTGACCCGAAGCGTCATTGAGGCTACCATGCAGTCAGAGAGTATAAGAAAACCCAAACCTACTTACATTGCCTCCTGCAGCCAACCCAGCTATATTCTGTTCTGGAATATTTCTGGATCTGAAAAAGCAGGTCTTTTAGACAAACATAATCCTTACACTTAAAGAAGCATGGGAATTACCCTTTTCTTTGAGAGAACAAAGGGCTGGAGGAGAGAAGCAGATCAGCACCTGTCCTTATCAGCTGTTACCCACCTACATTCCAGGGAGCTGTAATTTGACCCTAGCATTTTTCCTTCTTCTCCCTTTCGTGACTAACTCATATGATTCTTTATGTGAACTTCTAGGAGGTAGAGCTTCTTGCCTATTTGTAATACAGCTTCCTAAGACCTAATGGTACAGGCTCATCTTCTCAGTCCTGAAGAATCTTCGAATCTCTTGGGTGATTTTCACCAAACTTGGCAGGCTGGACTTCTAAGAAGTTTCATGAAATAATGCAACTAATGGAGAGAAACATTCTTTCCTCTTTTAAGGCAGCAGTGGCTTTAACTCGCAGTGTGAGTTTAAACTCCTGATTAAACTCTGTGAAATTGACGTGGGAGCTCAAGCCTGAGATACCAGCAAGAATTTGACTCCCTGCACAGAGGAACCACTTTGTCACTTTGAGCAATGCGCGTTTTGAAACCTCTGTTCTAAAATGCTAAAACATACGTGCTAGCTATCTCATTATTTAAGGAAAATGCTTTTAATTATTCACTTCTGTTTTAAATCCAGAGCTATTAATATCGTTCTAATCTCTATATTCCAGAGGAATCTTAAGCGTATTTGACACTGAAGGGAGAAATGTCAACATGTTAGTGAATAGGAAGTCTCTTTTTTCCCTTAAAAAAGGAAGGACATTTCTGACAAGCTATATCAACATTTTGCTAGTGTGGCCAGCCTTTTGCCCTCCTTTTCAGAATGTTTCCTGAACATACATGCTGAGAGTAGAGCTGACATATTTTTAATAGTCTGAGAGAATGCAAGGCGTTACAGCAACTTCTGTGGCTAGGTAATGTTTTCCAAGTGTTACCATTCACAAATACAATCAAAACTCTTCTTTGTCATTATGGCAATTCATCGCCATCAGTAATTTGTGTGGCGGTTCCCAGACACTTTCCTTGATTTGGTGTGCTCAAAAATGCTGCATTTTAAAAATACATTATCATAGCCCTCGAAGTGGTGAAGGCAGTAAGAAGGGAAGAAAGCAGGCAAAAACATGGGCATTAATGAATATTTTGTTGTCAAATATTAGCTCACAATTTTTAAAGTCCTGTAAATGGTGCTGGCTATCCAGTCTAATCAACTGTGCACTGAAGTACTTCATGATGTCTTACTTTTCATTTAGTCAGCACTCACATTTTGATGGCTTTTGTGTTAGGGTCAAGCACAAATGACTGTAGTAGCCATTGGAGCATGTGATCATGTTGCACAAAATACTACTTGAAACAAGACTTAGCTGCTGTACATCATCAATGACCCCATAAGTGCGAGAATG
Source organism: Fulmarus glacialis (assembly GCF_000690835.1). Taxonomy (NCBI): domain Eukaryota; kingdom Metazoa; phylum Chordata; class Aves; order Procellariiformes; family Procellariidae; genus Fulmarus; species Fulmarus glacialis. Next base: position 8,407 of record NW_009228511.1, read on the forward strand.
CGTATTCATTATCCTGTTAGTATTTATGCTTCTTTCCTGACTTAGCCATTCCTGCACCGATTTTCTCTCCAGCAGCTTACGAAATGAATCATCTATTTCAAATGTGCTTTCAAAGATAATTAAACAACATAATACCAAATAGAAGAAAGCCCAAGTAGAAGATAATGTTTCAGGCCTTTCATGAAATGAAGATAAATTTCTGTGTGGATACCTGTAGCTAACCATTTAGCACAGCTGAAATCCACTGTATTATGCAGGTTAAAAAGCAATAATCATGACTTCCACCTTCATTATTTATCTAGTCATAATCAGTGTTAAGCCCTATTCTAAGTAGTGACTTTGTGCATTTATATAAGCAGTTAAACCTCCACAGTTACTAGATCATCTTTGGCTGCTTCTTTTCAGATCATCATTGTCTTTCTGGCACAATAGCATTAGAAAATATTCTGTATTTCACTTGCAATAACAGAAAACACATTGATGCTTGCGCAGGTATAGCTGAACTTTATTCCAATTGTAATGCTTCTGCATTGTAAAACTTATAAAGCCTAACTGCATATTTACTGTATCTCTGATACATTTGAAGAAAGCTGACTGTTTGTCGTCACTTTAAAATTGAAACCATCAGCTCACTACCTTTCCTGCTGTAAATCTGGGTGATTGGGCAAGGAAACAACACCTAGGTTTTATTGTCTTTCTTCCAGGGATAATACTGATTATCCCTCTGATGTGTCTAAACCATAATATATGTTGGAATAGAGTTAAGTGTAAGACTTGCTTTTCTTTTCTTTTCTTTTCATTAAGGGAGCTGGATTTGAAGAGGCCAATCTATCAAAAAACAGCATGCTATGGGCACTTTGGGAGAGAAGAATTTACATGGGAAGTACCCAAAAAGCTTGTGTATTAAGCTTTTCAGAATGTTTCATGTAATTGACACGTGGTTTAATAATCAGGTAAAATTTCAAGCTGTTCAAGAAAAGACTGTACCTACTCTTTTTTAAATGACATTCTGTAGTTAATAGATTTACTGAAAATTATTTGTATTTAATTTCTAGCTCTCATAGTGGCTTTACACTTTAAATGCATGCTGCTCTATCTAACATACTCTTCAGCTTTGTCTTTGGTAATGTGTGAACAATTTAGGCCTTTGGCTGTGATCAGATATTAAGTCCACAGATGGTCGTAGAAGCTGAAGTCATTCCTGTTCTGCCAGGGAAGCCCACTGCTGCTTGCCCAGTTAACTTTGTACTGAAGTGGATGAAGTTGATGAGGTAACTTCCAACAGTTCCCTGTGAGAGGAAAGCAGTAATAGTACAAATTGCTGTAATTTGGGCCAGGACTTCCACGACTACAGCTTTAGTTATGGTCCTTGTAGTCAAAGCAAATTAGTAAAAATACCCATTTTGGACATTGTTCATTGTAACCCTAAATATATTTACCTATGAGGTAGTGTTATCTGTTTGCTTTTAACATTATAGTTTTGTAGGCATATCTGTCAAAACTGAACTTCTGTGTTGTAATTCTTTACTCATTTATAGTTACTCCTTCTCAAACTGAAATTTTCCAGGTCTGCATGAATTGGAATTGGCTGTATAGTTTCAATTAAGATTCATTTGGCCACTTCTGAAATGTAAAAAAAATTTGTAAAAAACACTCGGAAGACATTACCTTCCTTTGACTTCTCTGGCTGAAAGCACAAAACAGAGAGAGAGAATTCAAAATCATTTAGCTTCTCTTCAAGCTCTTCAAGAAGATGAAAAGGCTTCTATACAGAAAGTAGCGATTCTGGCAAGCAAATTTATCATCAAATTGTGAACTAAGACAGGATGCTGGAATGTTGTAACGGCTCTTTCTTAATACCAGGGAATTTTAATACACAATTAAGCAATATGGCTACTCCGTCCCCAGTAAGAGAAAAATACAGGCTTCAGTGGTAAGTCTAATCAAATGCAAGTAGTTGAACATAGCATTAGTCTTTAGCAAGTTTTAAAAAGCTGCTTCCTTTCACGTAAAGACTGATCGATGCACTGCTCCTTTGACAGACCAGGGCTGAAGCGAGGTCATTGTATAGCTGTACCTACGCCTTACATGGCCTGGTACAGTTAACCCGATCTGGCACAGTAGTGCTGCAGTCAGTCTTGTGACCTACAAAAAAGGCTTTTTTTTCTTTCATAAGAAACCCAAATTTGTTCCTGGAATAAAAGCTGCCATTCTTTTGTGGTTTTTTTTTCAGTTTTTTATTTAATGACAAGTTTTCCTTTTTATCACAGGACCCTGGACCTGTCTTTGCCTGAAACTAATCCAGTTTAGTATGCATATGGCCATGTAGGCATAAAACATGTCATTAACATTTACTAAAATTTGTTCAAATTGGTATTGTCTAGGAAATAGTAATGTAGCTTGCTAAAAATTTTGAAATGTCAGAATAACTTCCACTTTTAGTAATATAGGGGTACAATGTTTAAGTAGCAAGGCATTGCAGAGATCACTATACAGTAAACTGACTATAATGACCTTTTGAAAGAGATTTCAGTAAATGGGCATATATTCTCAATTTTACAGCTGTCTCAATTACAGCTAGTATCAATTTTACTGTCATGACAACCTTTCCAAAGTTAAATAGTGCTTTGGTAAGAAGCTGTGATGCTTTGTTTGTCACAGAAGAAGACCATTTTGATAAAGTCTCTTGTTAAATTTAACGAGGAAATTATTTGTTCAATGGAGGTGTCTCTTAATCACTGCTCACTGTAAAAAAAAAAGCAGAGCTTAGGCCTTCCTAACTGTTTGACAGCTGGACCTAGAAGAGGCAAATTGGACCACGGTGTATTTCAGGAAACAAGAACACATTTCTGCAACACTTCTTTCCCCTTGCTCTCTGGCTTCCTATAAATAGACTCGAGATCAAAGCTACAGATCTTTTCTTCAAGGAGTTGGATACTCTCTGTCTTCAGAGTACAAACCTTTCTTTTCCCTTGTTGTTGACTTGTGTTTCAAAGTAGCCAGGAGCACCAGCTGCAGAAGAAATCCCTAACCACATATTGGAAGAGGTACAGTATACATCCAATCTCTAGAGATCCTGTCTACAAATTTTAGCAAGTTTTCTAATAACTAGTGAATTAATTTTATTTACATAGGGTAGCTAATTTGCCCCATGTAAAATTTTCCTCAAGAACAGCAAAAGACATATGCCTTTTCTGAAGCAAGCAAAGTTACCTCTCCTAAATTTGTAGTGTCTAATCCGGTCAGAGACAAAACTATTGCTCCAGAAAATCAGTGAAGTAATTTTTTTCGAATGATTGGCATGTTTTCCTATCATCATTCTAAAAATGAATCACTTAAACTGGAACCTCAAAAATAAAAAAGGGTGCCCAATTCAGACATAAGCATTAAGATGGCAGTTATTGCTGAAAGTTTAACTAAATTATAATGTAGCCTACATCAGGAATCAATCAAAATATTTTTATTTCCAAATGTTGCAACTATTGCTTTATTAAACTTGTTATTTTAATATCAAATGAACAGGCTCTTCTTTGCAATATGTGGTTACAATATGTTATAAAAATCTCCCAAAATATAGTGGCTCGTAATCTGTGTAAGAAAAAAATTATAATCGCACATTGGAAGAACAACACAATAGTTTATGCATTGTGTTTTGCGACTTCATCCAAAGTAGCAGGCTGTATGGATATTCAGCTAATACAAAAAAGCTACATGAACGAAAAATGTGCATTGCAGAAAATTACTTCGGTATACCATACACTGTAACATGTAGAGATATTAGTGGCTGTTCTAGAAAAAAAATATTTCAAATAGTGAATTTGGATGGGCACTTCCAAAAGCCAATGATTCTTGCTGGATTGTGTGAAGCAGAATTAAACCTAAATCTTTCAAAAGGGCATAGTTTCACTCAAACCTAGACTAGCCAATTAGGGAAGAAAATGAATGAAACAGACGTGCCAGCTCAGCTCTGAAAGTGCCTTTCATATCTTTCTGGTCTCAGAAGAGATGAAGGGTCTCTGCATGGAAAATGAAGACATTAAATTAGGAAAGGTCAAACCTGTAATGTTTGCTTTGTCAGGATTAGCTTTGTGATTCATGATTTCAGAGTACATCACAAGAGCAGCTGCACTAAAAAATACAAAACTTGGAGACGTATTTAATCTTCCTTCCAAGATGTGCTTCTCAAATAGATTTTCAGCTGTGCTGAACCTAATAAACCCTATCTAGAGCCATGCAGACATTATTATATATGCCATTTTCCTAGCTATATTTCGATTAAATGCTATATAGAGAAATGCAAAGTAGAATGCTAATTCATTAGTGTTTAATTAATTTAATTCCTAAGGAGCTGAAAGCAATTACTAGAGTGGAAATTAAAGTGCATACCTTTACTGCATGCTAAGAGACAGAATGAACTTTTCGTTTAGTAATTCCCCAGTTTATAGCTCTGCCCTGTCTTGACCTTATGATACAAAAGGAAATCCCTTCTTTACCACCTTCCCCACCCAGGATTTTTGGCCAGAGTGACTCCTGGCTCATTCTGGGTGAGGCTGTAGAAGGAAGAGGACTGGATGAGAGTTAAAATGGGAAGGCTGGAGTTTTTTCATCAGGACCTCAGCCATCCTGTAGCAGACCAGTGTGGCTGTCAGAACTGGGATGCAAATTAGTAACAGATGGCACAACCTTGTTTTCCTCTGCTTTTCAACAGGGATGATGCCAGCATAAAAATGGATAAGCCTTACTGCCTTTAACAACTTTAAAAAAAAAAAAATCCATAGGCCTCTCAAGCTGCATAAATAAAAAGAATACATTACTCTTTTTGGCCAAGTACCGTTAAAAACTGGAGCATTTTACCACTCTTTTGTCTCAGCAATAAATAAAAAGGTCAGCCCCACTAATGGAGAGCCTTCTAGACAGCTGCACACATTTCAAACCGCATCTTACTTAGTGGTCGCTTGACCTCTCCAATATAGTCCTGGATATTTAAAGACAGGTCAGTAAAATATTACCCAGGCATTCTTTTAGACCTTTTGGCCAGAAAAGCTGCATCTACATCAAGGGTCTCCTAGCATACCTGCAGTAGTTGGAGTGCCAAATCCATCCTGATTTTTTCAAATGTAACAAACATTCCAACTACATTTTTTCTTATATTCTTTCATGTGTAACAGATAGTTACTGCTCCTGCAATCTTTGTTAGGACAAACTCCCACTGTAAGCTATGACTGTCCTATTTGAACAATTTCAAGCAACTAGAGGAATTGTACAAATCTTTAGGTTGAGCTTTTATTACCAGACTTCACACTTGGTGCCTATATGCACTTGAGTTTTGGACTGAAGTTTTGGATTATTTGTGTCAAGATCCTTTCTCAAAAGTCAAATTAAATCTCTCTTGCATAAGTAGTAGAACTGCAAAGTTTTAAATACAATCAATTTTCACTGATGGAATTTTATTTGCTAATTTGTATACATTAAAAATGTACATATTGATAGACAAGATTCTCAGAGAGTAGGTTTAAGGGCATTTCAAGCAGGCATAAGCCTGTCCTGCTGTTGAAAAAATAAACAGTCCTGCTGCCTTGTCATCCTCAGATGTTTCTTCCAGCCCTTGGGACGTCTCTTCTGCACTGAGGTAAACGTGAGGCTTAGCAGTGAAACAGTCAGGGAACTGGCCATGTTAAAGCTGGTTAGCAAAAAAAAACCCAAACAAAACCAAAAAAGAGGTCATTTTAGCCCAGGTCAATCAATCTGTTACTGAAGATAGGACAGAAACCTCAGTCTTCATTTAAGCTGAAGTATGAGTTTTAGTTGCCTCATATGCCATCTGCGACAGAGTCCTCCTTTTGGTTGTAAGAAAAGTTGCTAACATAAAATCCAGACCTTCAAACACAGAAGGATTGTTTCTGTGGTTCCTCATAAAAGATCTTGTTCCTTTTCCAGTGGCCTTGTATGGATGGAATGTGCACATGGATGATAGGACAAGGAACAATGAGCAGAACAGTATGGTGCAGCAAGCCTAACTAGCAGTGTTTGTTCATCCACAGTAATTCCAGCCTTTGCCTGAAAAAAATAATTGGAAAAATCAGAAACCAAAATGGGATTGAAGGTAGGATGCTCCTGCTGTGAATACAGAGCCTGCTGTTCTTGAAGTGGTGACGGTGGTATGATTTAAGATAGCAAAAGAGGTTTTCCTATAGGGAGAATTGAAAGACCAAAATAGCAGTTGACCTCTGTAACAGATAGAAAGAAGTTCTCCATATAATCTGACTTTGATAATTTAATTTTGTTTTTTTATGAGAGGTATAAAAACATGGTATCTCCATACAAATCTACTGGCCTTTAAGACCACACTTCCTGACCGGTAAAGCATTACAGAACAGCGAGGGAAGCACACAAGATGCCGTGCCCCTGTAATTTACACAGTAGCATGAAGAACAGCAAGTTCTTAAGTTTATGGAAGTTGGTTGAGAAATACAACTTTAAGATATTTAACTACTCATCTGTGCAGGAGAAGGTAAGCACGGCCACCTGAAATCCTATGGAATTTGGGGATGTCTGGGATCACCTCAAAGTGATGGCTGCTGGCAGGGAGCAGACTGCAACAGCGAGGAGACATGATTTTTTGAAGGCGAGTCCTGGCTAGCAGTATTCTTCCTGAAACAAAAGGTTTCGAGACAGCCTTGCTTTTAGTGATCTGCTGCCCCACCTCATACAGCCTTATGCACCAGACAGGCCTTACCAGTCAGCGCTCTGCGGTGCAAGCGCAGGGAGAAGTCAGCCTTACGCCTAAACAAGCGGGCTAACGCGCTACGCCGTACTGCGACACATGGGAAAGGCCACACCACCATGTCCTCCCCTGCATGCCGGGGCGGGGCAGGGGTTGGCCAGCCTTCCCCGGGCCTT
>NW_009228512.1:0-9319 GCF_000690835.1 Fulmarus glacialis
GCCTCGTCGTCGGGCAACGACGACGACCTCACCATCCCCAGGGCTGCCATCAACAAGATGATCAAAGAAACGCTCCCCAACGTCCGCGTGGCAAACGATGCCCGGGAGCTGGTGGTAAACTGCTGCACTGAATTCATCCACCTCATCTCCTCAGAGGCCAACGAGATCTGCAACAAATCGGAGAAGAAGACCATCTCCCCAGAGCATGTCATACAAGGTGAGCTTCCGGAGGCGCTGTGCTTCTGTCCGGTACGCCACCGGTCATTCAGGCTTTGAGCCACTCCTGTCCCGTTGCGACTTCTTCCTTTGTGGTTTCTTGTAGCTATATAAAAGACAAAAGGCAGGGGTCTTTTAAAGGTCTGGAGGAAAAGTATGTGTTGTCTGGCTTGTCAGTCGCATTGCAAGGAAAGGTTGTCTTTTTGTGGTTAGAGCGACTGTTGAGTGTGCTCAGGAGCAGCTCTCATTTTGTGGTTCAGGGAAGTCTGTGGTGTTTTGAGTGAAGTCACCAAATCCATTCGTCTTTTTCATACCTGTGAAACGAGGTCAGCTTTTGCGAATGGTTATGCATGCTTTAACATCCTGAACTTACTAAATGTCTTTCTAATTGGAGACTGACAAAAGATGTATGATTGGGTACGTGGGGCCCAGGCTTTAATCCAGAGTCGTCCTGTCTGGATCCTATAAGGAGTAAAATGTTCCTCTAGGGCTATCCTGGGAGTCTGATTGTTTAAAAATAAGTATTTGTATCTGTTGTAGAAAGCATTTAAACGTGACCTATGCCCTTGCATCTTTTTCTGCTGTTGACTTCCACTTCCCCTTGCTTGACTAAAAGGAGAGTTCTCTCTCTGTCTCTTGTTTGCTTTTCTTTAAATTCTGCCACAAACAGGGAGTTACCTTGCCTCATCCTTAAGTCTGCAACAGGCATCTTTTTTCAGGAATCATTCACTTTGCTGCTTAAGCAAAGGTTGTTGATACCAGTGTCTGCTGCAAACCAATTTATAACAGTAATAGTGAAAGAGTACTTTATTCTGCTGCTTGGTAGAGATAGTAACAGTAGCATTTGCAATAGAGCTATTTTCAGGACTGTGATGGTATCAAGTTAGTTTAAAAAATGTTATGTGTTTTTGGTAATGATTCTTTGTTTGAAACAAAAAACAAATTTGATTCCTTTGGATTATATCAGCTTGCTCTCCGGAAGAGTTTCAAGTGCTTGACTGGATTATGAACAGCAAAAGAAAATACGTAGCATATATGAGCTTTAATATTAAATCTGGAAGTTTAGCAAGGCTTCATCACAGAAGCTCAGGATGTAAAGAGTAAAACTTGTGCTTGCATGTGGAAGCATACTTTGGGTGTGATGCTTCTAAATACCCAGATAGTTTCTTCAAATGACCACCAAAACATTTGAGCTCAGTTCTTAACACAGGAATAGACATGATGTTTAAGGTTGAGGACAATAAAGAATTCATGTATGAAAGTATTTTTTCCCAGTAATGGTGGTCCTTAGAAAAGATTTCACCTATTGCTGCCCTAGGGTTAGTCTGGTTTTTTTGGAAAATGAATTGAAACCAAAATGTGTGTGTATGTTTGTATACACACACACTTGCGTGTGCATGTCATCCGCGGGTGGTCCCAAAGCAAGTATTTCACTGGGTTCTGTGTCTTCATGTTACCAGATTTTAGTTAGGAAAAATTATTTTCAAATTATATGTGTACTTTTTAGTCAAATATTGCTAAGGAAAACTTTGGAGATGTATCCATTTTTGTAATGCTCCGGAGATGGAAGGAGTTGTTCTTGTGTTTTCTGCGGTTCTTAATCTTAATCTTTAGGGAGGTGTATGTGCTATTAGCTTCTTCCAGATGCTGGTCAGTTGGCAGATGTTCCCTCTGTGAGGTATGAGGGTTTAGATCGCTAATTTTGGAAACAGTGTTTATGTGTATATAGGTATAGCATTTCAGCATTTTCATATGTCTTCTTATATTCTAGATACTGGCTGTGTTAACTGCCTCTTAATGTAGCTCCATGACACTGATGCTAACAAATTAAGTAATGGAAGAATGTTTGTTGTGGTCATCCAGATATCTTGTTCCTTTTGAATGCTTAAACCGGTTCATTTAGAAGTAAAATGAGGCTAATGGCCATCGTGTCACACCTCTCCAGTCTAAACACAGGCTGCTGCTAAGAGGAATCTTTTTGTACCCTCCCTAGAGTTGGATCTAGCAATTGCTGGTCCAACTGACCCTGTTGCTTTTTGAGAATCTAGGGGGAGTACAGTTTTCTGTCAGGTGAGTTTGCTGATCTGACTGTTCCTGTAAACAAGAAGTTACTGGACTGGAAGCAAGGAACAGGAAGGCTGTTTCAGTGGGAAGGAGGAAGGGGAAAGAGACACTGCAGTTGGTGATACCCTGCCATTGGACTGTATTAGAGGTAATGTGAAACTGTTCTTTACTGTACTCATGTACTCATGTTCTTCATCACTGTACTTCATCACTCACTTTGGCAGCAGTGGTGCTTAAGGCTAGTAAAAATGATTGTGTGGCCACGTGCTGAGCTAGAACTCTTTCTCCCTTCCACTGGGTTATGCTTCAGATAGATGAAGTCTGTGCTGTGTTTCATTGTGTGGTAGCACAAACGCTGGACTGGCACAATGCTGTCAACAGCATAGGGAAAGGAAAGCGGAGGCTTTTTGCATCCCATGAGATATCTATTTGGTAGATGTACTCAGACTATGCCAAGCACTCACTGCTAGTGATAAAACACAAAGCAGCTTCGCTGGAGAGTACCCAAAGGCATCAAGGCTACGTAATAGTCATAAGTGGAGATAGTCTTCTCCATGTTTATTGTTGAATCCCCCCATCAGGAACCCAGTTGTTGAGTCTGAGACTCTAATAAGCAAATGAATATCCTTCCACCCTGGAACAGAAAATAGCTCATTTGATAGTTATGCGAGTCATGACAAAGCAGGCTTTTAGTGATAAATTAAACTTCCATTGAATTCTGAAAATGGTGAGATGTTAAATCACCATTTTTATGAAGTTGATTACTTTGATTACTTGGTCTACATAGAACTGTTTTGCAGTAAGGTAGGCTATGGATTGATGGCAAATCCTGTTGCTTCTTTTCATGGACTGTTAGGCTACTGACAGTGTTTACATTAGCCTTTAGTGTTAAAAAAATCCAACCAACTGTTAATGTTTGGGATTTTACTTGGAAGTTATTTTTCTTTGAAAGGAGCACAAAAAGTTAAAAATCTCAGATATGAATGACCTGATTATATAAAAAACAAATATAGAACTAATTATGCTCAACGGATTAATCAGAGATCTGCACCTTCATGCAGTCTTTAAGAGTGGGAGGAGGCTGGGAAAAGGATAGTTGTGATTTGGTGTTCGTAAATAAGAGAAGTCCTGTCTGTGTTTCCCCACCCCCCCCCCAAAAAAAAAGAAAAAAGAAAAGATGCTGTGTTTTGGGATTCAGTTGTTTAAATTTGGTGTGATGATTCTAATGTCAGTAAGATACCAAATTTTCAGCAGTCTGGGTAGACATGTAGATTTCAGACTCAAGAAATAGAAGGACTGTGAGTTTTGGTGGAACACTAGCTCTGCTAAAGTAGTAATCACTTGTCCCACATTTTAGCACCATGCAGGTATAAAGGGATTCTTATTCCTTCCATGCATGTGTTCTGTAAAGCCTTTATGTGTTTCAACAAGATAATAAATTTCTTAAGTCGTTTCACAGCCAGCAGAATTTTGATGCTCTAGATCTACGGTGCATGTATGGTTCTCCATAGCTTTATTATGTTGAACAATTGTACAAATCTGTCTTGATTATAGCATGTGTTTTCTTTTGGATTTTTTTTTTAGTGTGCTATGTTCAATACATAACTGTAAGTTCGTTCCATTAATTTATTTTCTTTTAAGGGACATTTAAAATTTCTTGCTGTTGACTTCAGACTGGGCACTTGTTCATATTCTGATGCAGCAGATTGCCAACCTGATCACTGTGAATGTTCTTTTGATGAACACCTATGTATTTGCTATGATGGTTTGTCTTAGTGATGTTAGACTTGTAGAGTTCTTAAAATTTTATACTTTGATTAAAAAAATTATGACTTTGGATAGTTTACTGTATATACTGTTTATATTTTAAAATTGAATTATTTCTAAATATATATAGACTGCTTAGCTAACCAGTTCTGGACCATGAGACGTGGGTTTGCCTCCTATCTGCTGAGGTTGGATTAAAAAAGTTTCTGAAGGTTTTTGGTAATTCTTGTAGAAACTGTGGCTTAATTGAGAAAGTGTTTCCAGTGTCTGTGTGTGGGCTGAGGCTGAACTAACATACTGTCTCTGAAGTAATTTGATTATCTCTAAATCAGTTTGTCTTCTAACTTTATTTTTCTTAAGAAATAGGTATTATGTAAATTCATTTGCCAAATGTTATCTGTTAAAGGAATGGTAGTCCTGCATGACTAGACAGCTGCACCATACTGCCTTATTGAAGACAGTGTATTAATTGTCTTCTTGGGTACAAGTTGGAAGCTGAAAACTTAGAGAATGCCTTTGGGTTATTGTTTAGGTGTATGATACAATGGCGTGCTGCCATAATTATGGGTAGGGAAAGGTTGCTTACAAAATTAATTTTAGAATATAGTCTGAGTTAGTGTAACTAACAGCTTGTTTATAACAAGTTGTTGATTGTTGCCAGTTTATTTTAGTGCCATTTCTTGAATAGCTTGTGACATAAGGTTGAAATAAAGTAAGATAAAGGTTAAAACAACTATAATTCCATAAAGAAAACTCTGATTTGTGTAAGTACTGGAAATGAACCAGGTGTTTTATTAAACTGAGACTTGTTTCTAGTATAATTGGTGTTTATGTAATATTTCTAGCATATTCTATAATAGGTTCCACTTTGAGGTATGTGTATGGTGAATCGGGAAGCAGAGTGTGCCTTTTGTCACACGTTCTACCTGGGTTTTTATAATCCTTCCTGTTACTTCTGCATTCTTTAAAAAAGCTATTATTGCAGGATATAGCTGCATTTCAGATTTCTTTGGGCAGATAAAAGTGCAAGATTTTAGTTTCTGAATACATTTTCATGTGGAGATAGGTAAAAGGGTTTCTGTTGAGAAATAAAACAATAAAGAGCTCCTACATAATTTTATATAACTTTATATGTGTGAACTATGCATTTTTACCTTCTTGGCACTTGAAATATGAATTTAGATATTAAAAGACAAAAGCTAAAATTCATAGGTCTAAGGTAATATTAATTATTTCTGTCTTAATGAAGGATCTGTGATCATTTTACATGCATTGTTTTTGCTCTGTTATAGGTTGCTAATTTACCTTCTACTGAAGACTGGAAAGACAGAATCCCTTAGAGATTAAAGGTTAACAATTCAGATAGGAAGGACTTCATAGTTGTATAAATTCTGCTTGATTCTGATATGTAGAAGATAAGAGAAAGATGTCTTTTGAAGAATAATGCTTATCTCTAGCAAAATGTATCTGAAAGCCCTGAATCCTCTGCAAGTGCAGAGTTCTTTAGTTGTACTTGACTAACCTTAATTTTTCTAGCCTGAAAACATGAATTCTTGAATGACATAGGAGAAGAGACAGGGAAAATAGCTGTCAGATCTTCTTATGAACACAGATCTTTGTCACAAGATGGTAGAAAAGTGATCAAACTTTTTACTTTATTTTTTTAATCTTTTGAATAAACAGATCGATAGCTATTATCAAAAGCTTTGTAAAAGTTGAACAATGTGTTTTCTTTCTTTTTTCCTAGCACTAGAAAGTTTGGGGTTTGGCTCCTATATCAGTGAAGTAAAAGAAGTCTTACAAGAATGCAAAACAGTAGCACTAAAGAGAAGAAAGGCCAGTTCACGCTTGGAGAACCTCGGCATTATCTAAGGCAGCAACAGGAATTATTTGCAAAAGTAAGTGAAGCAATACTTGTACTGATGAGGTTGGAATAATTAATGCTCCGGATCTAGTGCCACAAAAACACATGCACACCTCCAGAAGTATCCCCTTCCTTCTGAATTGCTGTGGCATCTAAGATGCTCTTGACCGTGGCCTGTTTGAATTGGGAAAAGTGAAGTCAACAAATATGATGCTGCTACTTGTTACTTCTGTGATTTGACATATAGGACTTTGTATACAAACAAATTTTATACTCTAGGTTTAAAAAGCATGATTTTTTGCTGCTACTTAGGTATTTCCATTCTACTGTAGAGAATACATTAAGAATTACTTGGCTGAGGAATAAAAGAATGACAGCTGGTGTTCTAGGAAATTACCAGTTTTGATGCGTTAAAAAGTGAAAGTATCTTTTCTGTTTCTGGCCATCAGTGCACAAATGTTATTTCTTAGGCTTTGAAAGAAACATTTAATCGTTCAAAACTTCTAATTTGTCCTTTCTCATCTTCCTTTACTCTTGGCAAGACTCTAATTGAGTGAATTCATGCATAAATTTTTAAAGAGGGAGTTTGGGCATAGGAAAAGCATTTGCCTGCAAATACTGTGCGCACGCACACACACATTCTCCTTCATCCCAGCCTTTTCCCCTCCCAGCTTTCCCAGATAGTTTGTGGACATCTCAAAGTTTAAATGACTAAAAGCCAATTTTATTTATTTATCTTTCTACACCATCTTTCCCTCTACTATTCTAGTAGTTTGACAAGACCATTCTCTAAACTAAGTGATGTGAAAATTATCTTGGATTTCTCTTTCCTCTTACCCAAGGCATGAGTCTTATTTTCTCAGTTTGCTTACTTTAATTTCCTCTGGTGAAAATGCTTATTCAGTTATGTGTTATCATGTCTGATTACTGTGAGCTTCATTCCCCTTCGCTATACTTGTATCTTGCCGAAACAATTAATAACTGTTGTTTTTCATATTACAACATGCCAACTATTTTAATCTTAATTACTTGATGAATTTTAAGGCATTTAAAACTTCAGCATACCACATAGCTATTGTCAGCATTAAGTGAACTAGTTATGATAAATTCATGTCTGCCTAACTTTTGTTAGACTGTACTAACATTGGAAAGACTAATATGGCTGCTTCTGGGTTAAGGATGAGATTTACAAATAATAGTCAGTTTGATACCTGTTTTTTACTTACTATTGTGTTCAAATAACTTAGCATGGTATACAAAATAAAAAAGCAGCAAACAAGGTGTGTTAAGGGAATACTAGCTCCTGAGTAATATTTAAAAAAAAAAAAAAAAAAATTAAAAAATGCTGAAGCCATGACCACCTTATGTAAGCCACGCTTTATCTAAGGAATGACCCCTTGAGGTATGTTCTTTTTGAATTCTATAATAATTCTACCGTGCCTTAATGTCTAAATTAAGGAAGTGCATGCAAGTTTGACAAGATTGTATGAATAATTTTTTAAAATAGTGTTTGGTAATATAGAAAATCTTTGCTTAGATTCAAAGATGGCAGTCTCATTTTTCAAAAATACTCGTTGTGATACACTGTTGGAGGTACTGTAATCGTTCTTAAAAATAGTTACACAAGTGCAGGTTCGTTTATTTGTGCTAATCCTGTTAATATTCTAGAGCATGACACTAATGCTGACTTCTTGCTCTAGTTTTAAAATACTTGCCTGTTAATCTTATGAATGTTTGATGCAGATAGCTTGGATGATTGTAAATATTTGAAGTCAGTGGAATGGCTTATCCCGATGTTCATGCATGTCTGTAAGTTTCTGTGCAAGTCAAGGGCCTTAACAGATTTGGGGTTTTTTTGAGGCTTCCTTGCTAAAGTTCATCTGTGCAATGAACGGGTGAAGTTTACCAGATGCTTATAAAGCTTCTTAGTCAATACAACTCAATGGAATTTTTCTTTTTTTTCCATTTTTGAAATGGCTAAGTGGTATCATTATAAATACGGCAGTGAGGTAGGCACTGACAAAACGATCCATCCAGTGTGAAGTGCTGAGCCTCTGATTTCTGGTGCATGCATGTGCATCACCTCGTTGAGTGTACAGTAAACTTAATTGTGGCAGGGTCAATAGGGAGCCCTGTTGTTATCTTTGTGTGTGATAAATATTTATGCCACTCCTATGTGTACAGATGCTGCTGTCTTCCTTTGTTTAAAACTTTACAATGTCTTAAATGGTTTTCCAACCCTTGTAACCTCACTACCACTTGAAGTTTGAAATACTGAAAAGTCTTTGTTGAGAAGAGATTTCTGCCTCTGTAAAAGTATTTTCTTTTAATGCTAGAACAGACTGAGAAAATGTGACACTTCTTATAATAACGGAAGACTCCCATTTTTTCACTTCGCTAGGTAGATAAACTGGTTTTGGTTGTTTTCCAAAGCATCATCTTTTGGCATCTTGAAGTTTGCAAAACTAAAATTTGTTTGTTGATGCTTTGGGAAAAAAAATAGGAAAATTCAGTGAGTACAATGGGGTTAGAAGGGAGATCGTTACATTTTTAGTGATGACTTAAAAGCAGAAAAGTAAAGAATGAAGATTTTTAATTTTAAGAACTTTTTCCTAATGTTCATTCAAAATAGAAATTTAAGTTTTAACTTCCACACAATTGACTAGTATACTGTTGAAATCAACAGTAATTGCTGAAAAATGAGTGAAAACCCTGGATAGAAAAATGAGAGATCACCAGTTGAACTATTTGAAGTGTTTTGTTAGAACTTCTTGTACCTTTCAGTAAAGGACTGTACCTTTCTGTAGCAAAGCCATCCTCAATCTGCATACCTGAACTTGAGAAGACCTTATATTGCTCTGTTTTCCAAAGATTGCTTAGCAAAGTAAGATAATGTCTTTCTTTATGTTTTTGTAATAGTGTGTGTCTTTGTGGTACAATTAGATGATTTCATAATTGCAAGTTTTAGTATTTGTAATCAACGAAGTAGAGCTGTTCTCATCTCAGAACTGTGATTAAATGTTAAGATCCCTTGAAATTGAAGCCTAAAATTTCCCTTGCTTTGCCTGACTTAATTTTTCCATTACGAAGTGGTTCAGCACAATCCTTACAATGGAACTTAAGTACACTAGCTTCTGCCTCTTGTTTTTGTAACTAAATCCTCCAGCTGGTGGCCTCTTCAGAGGAAGAGAGAATATAGCTAAACATCTTGGTACAAATAATTAAGGTACTTCTAGATGTGTTTTTATATGTACAATTAGTAAAAAATATACAAAAGGAATCTGCAGATGCAGATAAAACTGCTTTTAAAGATAAGGTGCTCTAGAGATTCTTCACAAGCTATGTATGGCCTTAACAATTAAATTCATGTCTTTAGGCTAGACAACAGCAAGCAGAACTGGCGCAGCA
>NW_009228512.1:9350-22110 GCF_000690835.1 Fulmarus glacialis
ACAAGCAGCTCAACAGGCACAGCTTGCTGCTGCCTCAGCCAGTGCATCCAATCAGGCAGGATCCTCTCAGGATGAAGATGATGAAGATGATATCTGAAATTCACCAGCTTAGTTTGTCTTTACTAAGAAATATTTTTCCTGCACAATGAAAACAGTGAAATGAATGCTTACCTGTAAGTTTGTATGCATCATGGACTGGCAATTGGTATTCTAGGGGTGTCTGCTGTTGTGTGCTGTACATGTATAAACTGTCTTTTTTTGAACTCTTGAAGATTTAAGGTTCAGTATCATATCAACTTTGGATTTTTAATGGTGTATATGGAAATTTTAGATAGCGGTGCGTCATTTATTTGATCAATAAACAGTGTTACAATAAACAACGAGTTTATAAAATATAGTGAGATTTATACAAAAAGCTCTAAATCCACATTTGCATTTCTTCCCTTTTAACTAAACTATAAAATCTTACATAGAATTTTTAATTGTTTTTTGGGGGAGTGGTACAGTAGGCATAATCTGTTAATGGGGAAAAAAGCAGAGTTCAGCATAGTAGAGTCTGAATTCTTAGTTCTTTTTAAAATGAGGATGTATATGGCAATAAATATTATATATGCTCAAATACCACACTTGTTAAAATTTGAAAATGATACATTTTCACCAAGGCTAGGAAAAGGTATGTTTAATAGGAGTTGTACAAATTCAGTCACTTTTTTTTGTATAGGGGTGAAAAAAGTAAACCCATGGTTTTATTATGACATCATTTGACAGTTCTAACTGAATATTTCACTTCAAAGACTGCCTGGTTTGAAGAACTAACTCTTCTATTATTTCACTCCAGTTTAATGTTAACTGTTGTTGATGGTATTTCGTAGTCCAGATCTATTCATGTTGTTGAAATACAAAGCTGGAACTTGATGAAACAGAATTGTTTTAGTTCCACTGACGTAACTGGGAATGATTAAGTATTCAAGCCTATGAAAGCAAAAGCTGAAGCTAAGAGCATGCTTATCATAAAAGAGGGAATTTATTTAACCTTGATTAGTCATTGTTGTCAGCATAATGCTAACATTCTCCAGACTAGATTGCCACTGGATTACTAAGGTACCTTATTGAAAGATAACATTTTCTTCATTCAAATTGGTTCGTAGGTAAGTCCAGGTTTTTGATAAACTATTCCCCAAGAGTGATCAGCAATACATGGAACAGAAATGATGTAGTAGTCCTTTTGATAGTTGATTTGAAAATTCAAAAAGTTGATTAATGGATGAGCAGCTGTTCTTTGTGTTGAAATAAAGCACAGTAGTGTCCATTGCTGAGTTTTAATGTGTTACTTGAAGTAATACTGGCATATCTTCTGGTACACTAATCTGAGCAGACTAGAAAAGCCACTTGCATGCTGCTGTAGATGATCCAATAGCTCTCTAACAATGTGGATTGTTTTATTAACTTACGTCCTCAGCAGGTTGCTCTAGTTCGAATTCTTGAGGAGGGCTGCAGCAGCCTGTTTGCATAAGGATGCAAACAGAAAATGGTGTGCCCATTTTTACATGAAGATCTGAACAAGGTACAATTGGCCTATATTCAGATCTCAGTCACATAGTGACTTTTGATATAAATTTGAGATACATTGAGTTGCATATTGAATAAATGTGAATAGTTCCTTAAACGCATTAATGCAGTGAAAACTCAGAAAAGTATTTGTTTGAATGTTTAAGTATAAAATAAGAAAAACAAAACAAAAAACCTTTCATGGATACTATATGAAATACGTTAGGCAAGGTTTGACCAAGGAAGTGGTTTTCTGTAAAGGTTTAAGTACCAAAGGTAGAAAATCTAGTCTAGTGATACAATGTTAATGTGCAGTGTTGGCTTTTCTAATTTGTACTGTAACACCTTCACACTTTCTATTTTAAATGACTCTTTTCCTTTTAAATAATATTAGGTATATTTTCACACCTTTATTTTCTGATGCAGAGTTCAGGTTAACATTTTACTGCATCTGGTATGTATGGTGTAATATGTTTGGATCCTTGTGACCTTTCTTTTGGACCTTCTTGTGCTTTTTCATATGCTGTATTCTTCAAGCAATAAAATTCTGATGTGTTTTTATAAAATTGCTTTTATATTTAATGAATAGTCTGTCTTCTTCATTGCAGTTATAAAGAAAAAAGTTAAGACTACTTAAACTCTGCTGTTATGTTGACCCACTGAACATTTCTTGTGACCAAAGTCTTTGCAATCTGAGTGCTGTTGGATGGCATTGGTTTTCCCTGGGGTTGTTAATGCTTACAAACAATATTTCTGGGCTTGACCTGCTCTCTTTCCTCTTGGGAGTTGCATTTTGTGTATATGCACTTTTATAACCTGACCGTCTTAACTTGAAAAGTTGGACAAAACCCCTGTAGATCAGATATAACCTACTGAAATACTTTCAGTTTAACAAAGTGAAAGACCACAGGCAGAGGCTGGGGAAATAAGAATATATGTTAGTCTCCTGTTGAATTAATTTCACATAGTCAGTCTCATTTAGAGACTACTTTACTTATTCAGCCATTCCACCTCAAGTATGAGAAGTAAACACTGGCAGTTGCAGGGGGAGAATCTTCACTGATCTTTCAACAAACTAAGAATTTTGTATTACTTTCCTGTTGTGCTTCCATGTACTAGGTGTTCAGTGAAGTTCAGTGAAGACAAGGGATTTCTGAATTTGTGGTACCACTGATTTTTTTGGTACACCAGATACATATAGTGTAAAGTTTGGTTAGTGAACTATATTGTTACTTTGTCTCAGAAGAAACATGTATAAGGATATGTCTGTTTCTTAAATATTGAGTTGATGAGATTATCTGTGGGTTTTCCATAATTATTCTGACAGTCTGTTTCAGAGTGTTTTCACTAAGTGACTTTCTTGCGAAATCCTTCTTTTCTGTTACTTTAATAAAGCGTATGTCTGCATGACATTGTGGATAGTGAATATAGTTGTATTTACTACACTGAGGTACTTTTAAAGGAAGTGTCTTAAGGATTCTAAACATCAAACACTTAAATTGTGTAATAATGCTTGTGTTGATCTTTTCATAATTTTGAAACTGTGCCAAGTCAAGGGCATAAAGTGACTTAATAATCGTTGTGGAGCAGCAAAACCCTGACTCTGAAATGTACACCTCATTTTAGTCTCCCAGTGTTGGATTTGCGATTTTGTGTAAACTATGCACAAACAATGTGGAAGGAGGAGTGTAATATGAAAGGTTAAGAATGCTGTGGTTAAATTTACTTTCGGTATTACACTATTAATCTGTCTAAGATGGAAAAGTTTTACTTTGCAGCTTACACAGTCGGAGCACATCAGCGGGATACTGGCCAGTGTTAAGATGGATTTTGCGTACAGATGAATTAGACAGTCTTTGATCCCTTGGACTTGCTGAAAGTCTACTCAATGAATGTGCCATCCGCGACTAGAGTATGCCGGGTATAACTCAGTGATGAAAAGGAGTGTCAGTGAGGCTTAGCGTAGGCCAGTTAAGGTTTGCTGGCAATCAGGAATAATAGGTTCCTTTTGAAAAGATGTTTGTGCATAATTTGAATATTTTATTTTCCCTGATTGAAATGAGTGTTTTTCTTCTTGGTTCCATGCAAGCATATCTACAGAAATGAGTAATTTTGAGAATTTAATAATGGCATTGGAAGTAGTTATCCCAGTTCTTGGGTACATGGGGCAACAAGTATGCTAGAGCTGTCCATTCCTGGAAAGAAACAGATCCAGTGAATGCTTGAATTGGAGGCTGTTCTTTTCTGTGGTACTGTGCTATAATGCAACTGAGCCAATACTTGGGGAGTGGAGATTTTACAGCAAAATGATTAGACAGTGAATCCAATTGGATATGCCAGATCCCATACATCAATCATTCATAAATCCCATAAGCATGGGTTTTGCTGTGTGGATGAGTCTAGCATAAGCTTGAATAACCTAGGGTAGAAATATGTAGCAGATGATGCTCCTGCGTATGTTGGGAAAGGGGACATTTGATCTTAATTCTTCATGGCCGTGATTTATTGTCACATCAACTACAGGAATACAACATGAAGACTTCTATCCCACAGCCTGAACCAAATGTTCGAGTAAGGATTGACAGTACTTGCTACAACCTGTTTCCTTTTTCCTGAGTTTTAAATGTGAAGAGCTACTATGCTTTACATATTTGGGGTGAAGATTTATTATAGGCATATTAAATTATGTAAAGATTACATTTAATTTTAAGTCTGAATGTTCATGTGGTTAATTTTTGTAATACTTTAGAGATTTTTTTTTTTCTTGTTTCAAAGAAAGTCATGGGTATTAAACTAGAGGCATTGAACTCTATTTTCATTTGTGTCAAAGGCAGAAGAATCTCACCATAGCAAACCCTTCTCCTTCCCTCTCAGCCACCACGTAGGATAGCTAATGTTGTTGGAGTAGTAGTACTGCATGGTGTAACTTTGAATGATTTCCAGACTCATTTCAGTAGGATTTAGTCCAGTTTTGGTATTAGTTCAATACAGTTACTAGTCAGTAATCATAAACATTTATATCTTCAAAGCATTGTACAAGCATTAATTAGGCGTAGGCAATGTTACACTGCCCAATGTAATAATGTCGGTATTTGAACAGACCTTGCTGTGCTTTGAAGTTCACACTTTCACATGCTACAGAACTAAAAGGTGGTGCACTATGTAGAGGAAAAAGATGCTATCTTCATGTCAGACTTCATGGAAGGGTGACTCATCTAGAGAGCAAGTAATTGGGAAAACAGACTTGTTTTAAAAGTCATTGTCAGAGATGAAAGCATTTATTTGTAATAGCACAGTGCTTGGGATTGCTGGTTATGGGCCAGGACTTGGTTTTATTAATGTTGTGTTCAAGTTTCATTCTGTCACCTACAGAATGAAAAACCACAGCTGAGTTAGAAATCAAATTCAACGTCCTTTTCGTTTCAGGTACGAATTTGTTTTCTCAGGCAGCAGTGTAACCCATGGAAGAGAACTAAATTTATCAGGGCAGTGGCAGTGTTAGTGATGCAAAAAATCTGAAAGTCTTCACCATCCCATCCTGCAGTAAAGGAGACTTCACGTCTAAAAATGTTAGGAAATCTACAGGAGGAATGAATGAGGAATATGAGCAACAAAGATGATTTTTTTTTTTTCCCTACTGTAATGCAAATAGCTAACTGGTACAACTTTTCATGCATAGATATTTATTTTTGACAGGTAAAATTCAAAACTTTTAAATAAAGACAGTTGCTTCTTAAATATGCACTTACATAATCTTCCATATTCTCTGATGGTGTTATGTATTCTATACCTATGGTAATGTAATTGTCTGGATTGCTGGGTAAGTTGTATACAGCTAAACTCACTACCCTTAAATTATGAGTAACTTGTTCCTTTCTTGTTTTCGGTATGTTCTAATGTTTCGAAACTTGAAGCTGTTGGAAATGATGTTTTAATTTCTACAAAAATTTTACAGTTTTTGAGGTGCTTACAAAATTGTTTTAAAAAATACAGTTCCAAATAAAATTTAAACAAAACTAAAGCTTTATAAACAAATGAAATTATTTTATCTTAATATATTGTATCATTAAAATGAAAGGGGCAATTTTTGACTGAATGTGAAAAAGATATTTATTCTGTCTGCAGGATGTGAAAACACAGGGCTAAACTGTCACTGCTGTTAGTGAGTTATCTTAAATTAAAAGTGTTAGTTGATGTTCTGAGACAAAAATCACCTCAAACTTTTCTCTCAGGAAAATGATGAACTGGCTTCCCTTCACAGATGAGAAGGATCTAGGGCATGAATCACACAGTCCTGCGGGAAGAACTGTAGTAGCAGGCAAGCCTGGAGGGAGAGGGCATTTCATTGATTGCTTTAACTGTGCTTTTGCTTTAATGATGTGAAAAAGGGATTGAGAATTGGACATTGCCCTAAAATGAAATCTCTGGTATTTACTGTGTTATAATAGCATACTTAAAAAGTTTCCCCTTTGTGAATGCAGAATAAAGCTTCTGAATGTTGAAATAGATTTTTCATATTTACCTGTGTTTGGTTATATTTTTGTAACTTGCCTCAGTGGTGTATATATTCCAACCCAGAGGGGCAGTTTAGTCCTCAAATTCAGTTGAATTTTTTAGTTGGTGCTGAAAATGGTGCATTTTTTTACTGTGGAAAAAAGGTCATAGGAAATAGTGACATGATAACTTCTTTTTGTGGACTAGCTATTAAAGGCACAAAGGTAGTAGCAACACAACTGAACCCTTATGTTTTGTGTATTTCATTTTCAAAAATTCATCAACTGAGGAGATCTGGACATAGGAGAGTACCCAAGGTAGCAGTAAATCCAAAGGGGAAAACCCTGGCTACTAGAAGATGGGTGTGTTAGGGAGGACAGTGTATATTCTTGCCTTTGCATCTCACCTTGTCTCAAAGGGAAGAATATGCAAAGACAAATCGGGGGTGAGGGGAAAGACTCTTACTTAGGATTCAGCTGGCTACCTGTTAGATTTGATCTGCCTTTTAAGTCCAAAGAGCAAGCATTGGTCTTCAAATTCAGTTAAACAGAGCTCCAAAAACGTAATGTCACAAAAATTAAAATTCCTTCCTAAACAAGTGATTTCTTTATTTTTGGTTTTGTTTCTTTGGGATTACTTGAAAATTTCTGCAGTTAGTTTCTGATCAGAATCTCACTTGGGGCAAATACGAATGATAAACAGAGTTGTAGCTGTCTTTATTAATGTGAGAGGGAGATGTGGAAAGGTAATTGATTTGCTGAGTGGGATATCTATTCTATGCACAGCACACTCTGTTCTCATTCCCATTGTTGATTTATTTACTGATTCTGGTTCTTTTAAAGTGATTAATAGTGGGAGGGAGGGAGTTTTCTTGGATATGTGAATTACTCCTGAGTTTCCTTCCAGACTGTGATCCTTTGACAGTTTTTTCATGCACCAATTAAATGTGGTATTATGCAATGTGGACATCAATTTTCTCATGAGAAAAGGAGGAACCACCACAGATTTAAAGTAAGAAGGGAAGGACACCTGAAATTAAACCACTGACCGCTGAAATGAAATCCTTTAAAGGAGGGAAGTCAAGACCTGCAGTGGTATGGAAGGTAGGACAATCAAGGGACGTTGGCCTTCTGAGTTTTAGATTAATGTAACTCATACCTTATTCAATGAAACGGGATCTGATTGATTACGGCAGAAACAGGTTGGTATTATGTTATCCTGCTTGTTCCTTTGTTTGCCAGCAGGCGGCTGTCAAGTTCAGGAAATGGGTTTCAGCTGACTATGTTGAAACTACTGAAAACCTCTTAACTGAACCTTACAGTCTATGGTAATAATTCATGAACCAGTTTTAAATTAAAATTCCTTTAATGAGATTAACCAGTAACCCAGGATACTGATCATGTTCAAATATTAAGGCAGATTTTGCACAACTGCATATATATTTGTGTTTCTGATCATAAGTCAAAGTCGATGATAGTAAAATACTTTAGCAAGTCTGAAAAAATCTTAAGCTGATCCTTAGCTATACATTCATCCACTATTCATTTTTCTACAGCTTGAATTAGTACCATGACACAAACTCTCCATCTTTCAATATTGGTACAGTATGTCAATCTATACACTCTGCTTGAAAGCTGCTAGCTAATCGATGCAGGTAGCAGTTACTATTGAAGTCGTCGGTTATTATCTTAAAACTAATAATCTTTATGCCTGTAGGTAATACGGTAATGAAATATTTTGACTATCAGAATTCACCATAGCTATACCTAACTTTGCATGTTAGATACAGCTCCATGTTCTTTTAATGTAAGGAAATGTGCATGGATGGGGTTGGTGGGAGAATCGAGAAGACATGGGTTAGGTGAAATGGAGATATCAGAAATTAAGGTAGCAAAGCCCTGGAGTTCATGGTTATGTTTTGATATAATTCTGAAAGTATGTGCAATGAAAGCAAATGGATTTATAGTATTCAAGCAGGTAATGCAAGCATTAAAGAATTGAAAATCATATTTTGAGATCATGATTTATGGGTATTCTCTGATATTTTGTAATTGTCCAGCCTCCAGCTTGAGATACAGTTGTATGTTATCAAAAGGAGATGCTAAGTTTTCATGTGATAGTCTTACTTCACTGGGAAAAAGCAAATTCCTGTGAAATAAGAGGCTGTTTGTACTTAAAATATTGCTAGCTGATGCTGATTGACACCACATTTCCTCTGCTACATATGGCATGGAAAGATGCGCTCTTGGCTATAGTGCAGGCAAAAAGAGTGAACACAGGATATTTCATAAAAGCAGATGGAAGTTCTCATTTTCCTCCTATTTATAGCTGGTGTAAGTAGTGTCCTTTCAGTTCTGTTTTTCAGTCACTGGTGATGTCTTTCTGTTTTGCTTGCTTAGACGAGAGAAAAAGAAGAAACATACCTTTCTTCTGCTATATAAAACGCATTTCAGTAGAGACTGGAAAAGATGGGGGGGGTACAGTTCTTCCCACAAAAATTCAGAGATAGGAGAAAAATTAGAATTGGGTTACCCTAAGCAGTGGCTGAGGCTGCACTAAGTGCAGTTTTCCTTCTGCCTTGAAGCAGGGGTGGTGTGGTCTAATATAGTTTCCTGCTAATTTTCTGCTTCAAAAAAAGAATACTCAGAATAAAACTGTAAGTTTATTTTGCCTAATAGTTGAAACAGGAACCCAGTGGAAGTAAGCCTCTAGTCAGATGCACAGCTACAAACTCTTTGCATACTGCTGGTTACGGTTAAATAACAAGCCTCTGGGGGAGAGAGGAAGTCTGGAGAACTCAGCACAAGTTGAAGTATCAACACACCTATTCTTTTGTCTCAAAGTATTTCCCAAGCTGTAAAGTAATAATTATCCACTCACCACATGGAGCCATTATGATCATTAATATTTTTTGAAATTAGAGCACTTAGACTGCTGGGGATGGGGGAAATACATGTGTAAAGGCAGGGAGGAGCTAAATTCTTTTGGTTTTCAAGGGAAAAGAGATAATACTTAGGGTTTTTGCAACACTTCATATTCTTTGTGGAGTAAAAATCCAATTTTTATATGACAAAGAGACTGCTGGCTGGCAGAGAAAAGGATTAATGGCACCTCACACTGAGAAAGAGATATTTGGAAGTAATTTGTTTGGTCCTGCTGATTTCTGTGGCAATGGAAAGCTAAGCTGCTTCTCTCTTTAGAAAGTTTGCCCACAGGGAGTGCCAGACAGCTTTTCTGCCACTCCAAATTAATCATGCAAATTGTTGTTCTGCCAAGATAATATCCTTAGGTACACTTGTAAACTCAAGTACATTCTGTTGAGAAGTGAATAGAATTAACAAAATATATAACTATTGTAATAACTGGAATTATGTGGATTCAGTCTAAAAATAAAATCAGGCAGTTTTCTTTTAAAGCCTGCACTAATTAGTCAATGATGGGGAAAACAGCTAAATATAACAGTAAATTTTCTAAGCTAAAAATAAGTTGTCATCATCTTCCAGAAAATGCTAATGGTTTACAAGGATACTAGAACAATGCAATTTATCATGAAGCCTTTGCTGCATGTAAAAATCACTTAAATATGTCTTTAATGTATTCTTGAGTCCCTTTAGTGAGACTTTTTTTAGTTGTGTCGTGGCCTCCCCCCCTCCCCCAAGACTCATGTTTTTAAGGATGTGACTAGAAGAATAAAAATCTGTCGGGTAGTGTTTGTTTAATTACTTCTAGGCTTAGGGCCAGTTGCAATCCCTGATAACGGAAACAATGTAAAAATTCTAAATGATTGATTAGTTATAACATTTCCGGCAATATCCTGTGGAGATGCAGTAGCCTCTTTCACTCATCTTACAGCTAGGTCATTTCACATCCTGAACTGCTAAACTGGAGGAGGGCATAGCTCAGTATATAGATGGGAATCTCCTCAAGCAAGAGTGTATGCAAGCAGGAAAAGGGCCTAATGATGACTGATGTCAGACTTCTTGCTAAGCTGAAACGGTAAGTGTTATGCTGCTAAGACTTCCGTTTTATTTTTTGAGAGTTAAAATTTGATTTGATCACATGGTCTTAATTAATATATTGTTTATGAATTCCAGGTTCTGTGATAACTTATCTAAGTGCTTTTTGTCTTTTAACTAACTTAGAATCAATTACCTTTGTAGTTTATTGTTGTAATGAGCTATGATCTTCTCTTTACTGATGAAGAGGTGGCTCCTAGTTTAAGTAAAGGTGAAATGCACATCTCCGTATGCATACCTGATACATATTATGTACTTCTGTTTTTGGAAGAAGTACAGGTTGAAAGCAAACTAAAAATCAGAAACCAGAGGTGCAGTAGTGCAATGATACAGTTTCCTATTCTGATGCTAGCTTGTTGAAAGCCTGTTCAGTAATAACTTTTGATTGCTTCTCTGTATAGTGTACATATGCTCTTAAAAGTTAGGTATAACCCAGAGGCTGCTGTGATAACACCTATCCTATTTGACACAGTATTTCAGAGCAGCCTCTCAACCTGTTCTAGAGGTTGTGAAGTTAACCAAAATCTCTGCAACGTCGTCCAGTTCCTGACGCTTGCTTTACCCTAGGGCTTGTAAAGATGTTTTTTGAAGAGAGCTGCATGGAAAGAAGGAATTCTGTTTGTCCTGGGAAGACCTCTCATTAACTAGAATTTGGCTTTTTAAGCATTACTGAGAAGCTAACTATTGTATTTATGTACCTGTGATACAGGCTGCAGTTTCCTTCTCCTAAAATGGCTAGAGATCACCGTAAAATATTCAATTTTGTTGTATTGCTTTGAATTGAAAACAAATCTTGACATGTTGAGAATGTTGGCCTTGCACATTTTGCAGAAATAGGAGTAATTAGTTAATTCTATTAGAGTTAAGTAAAAGAACCTGAGGATTCAGGTATCAACCAACCACAAATATAAATATAAATATATATATATGTTACACTTTGAAACTCTCGATGTTTCATGCAATGAAAGGCCAGTATTTCAAATTTGAGTGCCAAGTAAGCGCCTGACTTTCAAAGCTTCTGGATCCATAGATCCAGAATTTAGGATCCATTTTCCAGTAGATTAATTTTCAGTAGTCCATTGGAGCTTCTAAGGTTGAAAATTGTAACTCAAAAGTTATTTTTTAGGGTTCATTTTTAGATATCTAAGCTCAAACAGTTGGAAAGATGAGTTTTCCTGAAAAGGTCAGAAAGTGAAAAATCCTGACTCTCCTGCAGCCAGCAGCAAATTTCTAATTCACTTAAATGGTCAGGACTCTCACCCCCGGTGTTTAAAGATTCAGTGTACATTTATTTCTCAACATGACACTTTTTTAAAAAAAGTGCCAAATCAGGCTTCCAAAACCAAAGGTGCCCAGATTGTTGGGTGCATTTAGAAACCTTGGTTAGGACACAGTAGAATATGGATTGATGCACGATTAAAGATTTTTAGATCCCTTTTTCTAAAATTATTACATATGTAGCAAGTTATAGCATAGGTATTAATTAAAAAGAGATATATTAAAAAGCATATAAAATGAGCAAATTCTTTTAATTTTTTACTTAATTATGTTTTGAACCAGGTTATCTCATTATATCATCTGATTATGTTTTTTGAAGAATCGTATGAAGGTGTGTGGCGAACTGGTAGCTAAGCAAAAAGCTGATTGAAGTTCACAGTGTTTAATGGAAATTATTTTTTCCTAATCCTGAAAGGCACGTAAGTTGAGTGAATTCAAATATATATTTATTCATAATTTTTATAATTTATTTATTTCTGCTTCATTATCCAAATCCTCAACATGTATTCTGCTTGGTGAGTATTTTGAGTAATGTATGCAGTCTACAAACTCAGTTAATGTGTCAGAGTTCAACTGAACTGTGCCCAAGTGTGGAATTTAATCTTCAGAGTCTAAAATTCGGGGGTTATATCACCACCGTCTTTCTAAAACATACAAGTAGGCCACCACAGCATGTGGCGTATTTACTCATTTTGTGGATCCCCACAGACCAAATGCTTTTCTTGTGTAATGACTAGCTTAAACATTTCACTCCAGAAGTTACATTGTTGATGTGTGATCTCATATGCTTACTTTGATAAATTCTGATGTTAGTATTATTCTAATACAATAATTTTATATAGATCCAGAAGAACGTGCATTTTCCTTTCATATGGAAAATAGGACTAAACCTAAATTAAGCGTGATGCAGGCGAACATTACCTGGAAGGTGACTTGGAAATGAGAAAGTAATTGAAGTAATTTTTTTTTTTCATGATATAGACACTTAAGACAGCAGTATTTTCACCGAGTCTTTATTGCAGTCTATAAAAATGGTTTTAAGTTAAAATGAGAGGAAAATCAAGAAATTGATGCCTTGAGAGGGGAATTTAATTTGGGTGGCTTTCAAAGCCTTTCCTTTCTATTAGTAGCTTCATAACAGACACTTTGGTGGAAAAAATAATCTTTGACAAGGATTTAACACGCCTCTTTTTCTAGTTGCTGAGGAAACTCCCTGTTACGGTCATTCAATGATATGTTTCATCCAACTACTCCATCAAAAACAGTGTTTTTTTTTCTCAGATACCAGCCTCGCATTTCCTAACTTAAAAAAAAAATTTTTATTTTTGGGGGGAAAAAAAAAAAAAAAAAAAAAGCTTCCCTGTTTATTTCTCTTCCTCGCCATCGTGCCAGGTGAGGAGGGTGCGAGGTCCCGCCGGTGCGCA